>NC_066526.1:9744288-9996788 GCF_024679095.1 Eriocheir sinensis
AATTCCTTAGTCATTCATTCATTATTGTCTTAAGAAGACACAGTAAAACCCAGTGAGGCGATGCCCCACTCGGACCGCTTCCTGCATGCATCAGTTATTTGTTTGTCATACCAGTGGAAGTATTGTAGGTTAACATGGCTCGTTAATATTCACCCAGCAAAGGGTTATAAATGTGTTCATCTTCTCAGACTGCCGAGATCAACGAGGTTGACCGCCTGGGCCAGATGACTGAGGAGTGCGGCGGACTGGACAAGACTGAGGATATCATCGAGAAATCTTCCGGCGAGGAGGAGGGCCCCGAGGTGAGCAGCACCACCAGTGGCCAGGAGTACAACTTCTCTGCAGTGAACAACGTGCCTGAGGGTGGATTCTCTTTCTATGACTTCAGTGTGTGTGCCTGGCAAGGGAGGAGCAGCAGCAAGCAGGGTGTGTGTGTTCCACGGCGGAATAATGTGATAATGTATCTAACCGTCAATCTCACTTGTCGAAGTGGCCTCTGCACCATGTTTTACTTGGCCTTCAGTGGACCCGATGGTGCCTCAATGTTTTACTGGGCCTTCAGTGGACCCGCTGGTGCCTCAATGTTTTACTGGGCCTTCAGTGGACCCACTGGTGCCTCAATGTTTAACTGGGCCTTCAGTGGACCCGATGGTGCCTCAGTGTTTTACTGGACCTTCAGTTGACCCGGTGGTGCCTCAATGTTTTACTGGACCTTCAGTGACCCACTGGTGCCTCTGTCTGTGTTTCAAAATTGTTTGCTTGATAGGCCGAAGCTTGAGGAATTCTGGGGATTACTTTTCATATCAGGTAATTGCTTTTTTATCTATTTTTATTCCACCAACAAATTTATCTTTATATACTGCCTAATGCATTTGACTCAAATGTTATTTTGTAATTAGTGACCAAATAAATGCGTGCCAGATAATGAAAAATTTGAAACTCCAGCACAACGTATCCTTCTCCACCTGTCAAAGATATTTTCCTATATCAATAAAGTTAAAGTAAGTTGTCTTGGTGAAAATTATCCTCCAAATGTTATAAAAAGTTTCTTCACGCCTTTAATAGATTTTTTTTTTCATGTTATGCTAAGGGCACTTGTGAAGTACTGTAGGTTATTTACTATACAGAGTAATGTTGAGGGATGGGTTTACTTTCCTTCGAGTTTTCATTCACACATACAGACACCCTGGCAGACCTGAACACTAAAGACTGCGTAGTGTAACTGGCCACTCAACACTGAGATGTCCTGCTTTCCTGACTAAGACTGTGACTGGTTACATAGACATCACTGTTACAATCTTATATATATATATATATATATATATATATATATATATATATATATATATATATATATATATATATATATATATATATAGATATATATATATATATATATATATGCTCTTATAGGCAGAATATAGTTTATTCGTTTCTCACAGTGGCATATTGTTTAATCTGTTCAGTGACTTCGTTCAAGTGGAGCTCCGGGGGGCAGCATGGGCCAAGCAATAGTCGTATATCACGGAAGACACTCTAAATAAAATTCGCCTGCGCCACTAACGGGCTGGGGTTACCCAAGAGGTTCCTGTAGACCAGTGGTTCCCAAAGCACCGGTAGACTGTCTAGACTCTAGACCAGTGGTTCTTAACCTGGTTTCGACCGAACCCCAGGGGTTCGGCGAGCCAGTCCCAGGGGTTCGGCGAAGACCCTCCCGAAAGACATTGCAATTTTACAATTGAATTCTAAACAAATTTTCTTTCATATTTTTATGAATTAAGAACAGCCAACGAGACTCCAAATATGACAAAAAGATATCAAGTGCATTTTTTTATTTAGTTAGCAGGAAAATGAGTGAACGTAAGACTAAAAAAGCTTCTTAACACTACTTTAAACTACAACAACTACAACAACAACAACAACAACAACAACAGCAACAACAGCCTCTCACCTCCCTCCTCCGCCACCTCAGAGTATCATTACTCTGAGGTGGCGGAGGAGGGAGGTGAGAGGCTGTTCTTGCTCTTGTTGTTGTTGTTGTTGTTGTTGTTGTTGTTGTTGTTGTTGTTGTTGATGTTTAACGTAGTGTTAACGAAGCTTTTTTAGTCTTACGTTCACTCATTTTCTTCATCCTCCTTTTCCTTCCCCTTCCTTCCCCTCCCCCATCTCTCCCCCTCCACTTTAGCGTTCACAAACGCCTGGCATCACTTCCTTGAACGCCCAGACTTGTTTTGGAACGATGGACTACAGCTGAATGAGGTTGGTTCGGCGCGTTTCGGGAGGCTTCTGGACGAGGCAGTGAAGAGCTTTTCGAAAAGCCTTTCAAAAAACTGCGGGGGAGGGCGGGGCAAAAGCAACCATTGATCAACCCAAGATCTAAAGAAAGGGAGGTCAACTCAAGGTCGGCTCAAAACTCGTCCCATTCCGCGCATCCTCTCGAGGCTCCTCCCTCTGACCAAGTGACGTAGCACAGGGTATAAAAAGTTGACCGAGCAGGCAACCCCTCCAGTCACATTCACACCGCAACAAGTGAAGGGACCTGGCCTCTCGGTCTCTCTCTCTCTCTCTCTCTCTCTCTCTCTCTCTCTCTGTGTGCCCCGGTATACGTGTGTGTGTGTGTGTGTGTTGGCATAGTACGTGTGTGTGTGTGTGTGTGTGTGTGTGTGTGTGTGTGTGTGTGTATACTTGTTTGCTATGTATGTGTGTGTATACCTGTGTATGTGTGTGTGGCGGAGAGGGTGTGCGGGTGGGCAGGTCTCCTACCTCACTTTAGGAGCCGATTAGTGAGTAACTCTGTCGACTTTTGCACTGGGGTGTGACTTAATTAGCTAGGAGTAGTTATCAGTCAGGTGGGTGGATGCTGACCTTGGCTAAAGATCATCCCTCAGTTGGATGGGGCAAGTGTGGTTTGGCCTTGCTACATATAGACAGATATATAGATGGATAAATGAATAAATACAGATAGATGGATAGATAGATATAGAAATATAGGTATATATTATGTAATAGCTTGTGTAATGCTTGTACATATTGAAGAAAAGTACGAGAGCAAATAAAATACTTTCAAAGCACATGTATGCCTTTTATATCCTGCACTAATAAATCTACAAAATATACGGGATTTACTGGAAAACTACCAAGAACTCCAGTATGTAATAAAGGTTCTATTAATCTCTGGCTAAGATGCCACATGCATAATATATGAAATTACAAAGTAATACTACACATATGCAAAATATTGTTAATGATTCCTCTTCCTTTTATCTTTATTATTACACACACACACAGAGAGAGAGAGAGAGAGAGAGAGAGAGAGAGAGAGAGAGAGAGAGAGAGAGAGAGAGAGAGAGAGAGAGAGAGAGAGAGAGAATTTACCGGAGCTAGTGGGAGAGAGGGACTAAGGGGGTTGCAAGCTTCTTTTAGGATTTACCCCCTTAAAAAGGGAGAACGGGCCATTGTCTATGCGACGGCCCGTCGCAGGGGGGAACCCGCCGCTGGCGTGCGGCGGGTGTAGGGAAGCCTCCGCCGCCGCCACAGCCACGGGTAAAAGCCGGCGAGCAGCGACGGAGGCACGGGCTCTCTGGGCAGGCACCCAGCAGACACCCGTAGCGGTACTCGTGCGAGCAGCCGACCGGTCGACTTAACCACGGAGGGGTGGCTCTAAGCGAGAATGACTCCACGGGTCCACCTCGCCTCCGTAGAAGGGCCACCCGGCTGCTCGCCCGAGGAGTGCTGGCGTTCCACTGGTTGCAAGCTAGCTCAGGTTACTTTATACCCGTGGAGGGAGAAGGAGAGAGCGAGAGGAGGCTCCTCCCACTGACCAACTGACGTCACCTATAATCTGCGCCTGAGTTGACCTTCCATTTATTTAGACCTTTAATCAACCAACCTGTAGCGTCGGTACGACTCACAAGAAACTGTGTAACTAACGACGCCTCCGACAAGGGAACTGGTACAACTCGTCACGGCAAAAGCAGGGGTCACATTTCTATCATGTCCACAAATGCACGTAGTTTAACACCCAAAAAGGACGAAATTAGGGCGTATATTGGAACAGAGAAACCAAATGTGGTAGCCATCACAGAGACTTGGGCCAACTCTGCACATCTAGAATCCGAATTGTCATTCCCTAGGTACGAAAGCTTCCACAAAAGTCGAAAGCACAAGAAAGGAGGAGTAGTAGTTTGCTACGTAAAAAGTACACTCCCTGCCATAAAAATAGACAAACAGGACGCAGAGAAATACGATTCTGTCTATGTGGAAATAACCACAAATGACAAGAAACTAACACTTGCAACCGTATACAGGCCTCCAAAACAACAGGCAGCCGATGACACTGCCCTTTACAAAGAGATTCACTCTCTAACACAAAGCAAGGAAGCAATTATAATTGGGAACTTTAAGTGCCCTAACATTGACTGGGGACTGATGACTGGAGATTAAGAGGGTAACAGACTTATATAAATGATGGAGGATTCGTTCCTCAGTCAAGTCGTAACTCAACCAACGAGAAAAAACAATCTGCTGGATCTGGTATTAGTAAGCGATCCCGACCTCATTCGCGACTGTACAGTTGGTGAGAAACTTAATGGTTGCGATCACCACTTAATCCGTTTTAATGTTAACATATGTCACAAACTCGTATATAATCCGTCAGTGATACCAGATTACAAAAAAAAGGAAATTTCAACTTAGCCCGTGCGCTGCTTCCCCCTACGACCTGGGACCAACTTGACCTCACCGACAATACAAACGACAACGCGTGGAACGTATACAAAGATAAGCTGTTGCAGGTAGAGGAGGCTACAGTGCCTACGAAATCCAGGCGAGTAAATGGGGCCGTAGATCCACCGTGGATGACCAGAGAAATAAGAAGGGCAGTAAACCTAAAAAAAAAGGAATTATAATCTGATGAAAGAGAATGCCACGGCCGAAGCCAGCACACAGTACCACAACAGCCTCAGAGCTTGTCGCAGCCTTATTCGGAGTATCAAACGCAACTATGAAAAGCAAATAGCGCGCGAAATCAAAACTAACTCCAAGAAATTCTTCACGTACATAAGATCGAAAAAGAAAGTAAAATCCAATATTGGTCCCTTGACCAACGAGACTGGATCTGTAACTCAGGACAGTAAACAGATGGCCAGAATCCTCAACAGTAACTTCGCATCCGTATTCACAGTCGAGGACATCGAAACCATTCCCGAGGGCCCTGACCCGTCGAGGGGGATCACGCCCCTGGAAATTAACTCAATATGCGACCAAGGAGTGAAGAAGTACTTGGACAAACTCGACACGAACAAGTCAACGGGACCCGACAGTTTGTCTCCGCGGTTATTAAAAGAGCTTAAACATCAAATACTTCAACCACTCACTAACATATTCAACCGGTCAGCTCAATTGAACAAGGTCTCGGAAGACTGGAAGATGGCGAACGTAACACCGATTTTCAAAAAAGGAGACAAAAGCGTTGCATTAAAATACAGGCCCATAAGTTTGACATCAGTGGCAGGAAAAATGCTCGACAAGATTGTTAGAGACAAACTTGTTGAGTTTCTAGAAAACAATAATGTATCTCCGACACCCAGCATGGCTTCGGAAACAAGCGCTCCTGCCTAACGAATTTATTAGACTTCTTCCAAGGTATATATAAAAACTGGGATGCCCACATCCCCAGTGATGTTATATACCTGGACTTTCAGAAAGCCTTCGACAAGGTACCCCAAGAGCGACTCCTTAAGAAACTGCACTCGGAGGGCATTGGAGCTAATCTGATCGAGTGGATAAGAGATTGGCTCACCGGCAGAAAATAAAGAGTACTACTCAACGGACAGCCTTCCGATTGGGTTCCAGTCACTAGTGGAGTGCCTCAAGGGTCAGTGCTGGGACCCATCCTCTTTATCATATATATCAATGACCTAGAATCAGGACTCAAATCCACAATATCGAGATTTGCTGATGACACCAAGGTGGGTGGAGAGGCCCTCACAAAGACCGACTGCGAAATCATTCAGAAAGACCTCAATCATATTATCGAATGGTCGGAAAAATGGCAAATGTCCTTTAATGTTGACAAATGCAAAGTCATGCACACTGGGTCCTAAAATAGTAACCACACATACATCATGAATGAGAAACCTCTACAGGCGATGCAGGATGAAAAGGATCTTGGAGTCACTATCAGCAGTGACCTGAAACACGCGAATCACTGTAAAAAAGCATATAACAAAGCCAACACTATGCTCGGGTTCATAGCGAGGAACTTCGAGTGTAAAACACCAGACGTGATGCTATCCTTGTATAATTCCATGGTAAGACCGCACCTCGAGTATGCAGTACAGTTCTGGTCTCCTAATTACAGAAAGGACATTGATTTACTGGAAAGGATTTAACGACGCGCCACGGAGATGATTCCAACCTTAAGGGCTCAACCGTACGAGGAACGACTCAAGCGACTCAGTCTCTTTACATTGGAGAATAGACGCCTACGAGGGGATATGGTTCAAGTTTTCAAGTACCTGAAAAAGTTCAATAACGTCGATTACTCTAAATTCTTTGAACTGCAAACCAACTCAAGAACTAGAAATAACGGTTTACCCATTCAGTCGAGTCGATGTACCACAGACATTGGAAGTAGTTTCTTTTCAAACCGAGTCATCCACCACTGGAACAATGTTCCCTCAGAAGTAGTAAATGCGAATACCATCAACGCCTTCAAATATAGAATCAACCGTCATTTCGCTGCGTCGGGAGTAAACTGAATAACGAGGTACTTTCATCTGCTCCTCAATATCGAGGTGCTTTCATCTGCTCCTCTTGCCCCAAGTGGCTGTCGAGCAGATTAAATCTCCCAAGCGGGCGACCTCGTAATGAGCCAATAGGCTTTCTGTTGCCTGCATTTCCGTGTTTCCATGTTTCCTCCTCCTCCTCCTCCTCATCATCATCATCATCATCCTCATTCCCCCCCTTCCTCCCAGCGCCTCATTTTTCACAGCTTGGTCAGTCATAAATCCCGCGAGTCGAGGCAGTGGAGGTCATGGGGTCAAAAGGCACGTGTTTATCACGTGTTTATCACGTTATTATTATTATTATTATTATTATTATTATTATTATTATTATTACTGTTATTTTTATTATTATCATCATTATTATTATTATTATTATTATTATTATTATTATTATTATTATTATTACTACTGTTACTATTACTATTATTATTATTATTATTATTATTATTATTATTATTATTATTATTATTATTATTATTATTATTATTATTATTGTTGGAATTGTTGTAAAGATCGTTTCATCCCCAATATTTTAATTTTGTTTTCCTTATTTTTTTCTTTCACATTTTTTATCTATCTCTCTATATCTATCTCTATCTTTATCGGTCTGTTTTTGCGTTGCCTTCACTATGTCATTTTTGTACTTATTGTTATACTTATATATCCACTTATTTATGTATTTATTCATTCATTCATTAAATTAGCTCGTTAATTACCGAGCTATATAATTACTCAGTCAACCATTTACCAATCTCCTCATAACAGCATTTCTCACACGTACAGAGGCAGCGAGCGGCGGACGAGGTGAGCCATTTTGAGGGGGTTAGCGGAGGGGAGACAGATGGGGCAGCCTCACACCTCACACCTGCTCTCCCTCCCTCTCCCCCTCTTTCCCTCCCTCCGTGATGCAGTGTTTCGGCGCCACACAGACACGCTTCTTCAGCCGAGTAAGTACTTGAGGCTCTGTTCTGTTATGTCCCGAACAGAAGATAGTATGAAAGGAAGGATTGGTTATAGCGGTAATTGTGGTTGTTGTTGCCGTGCTGTAGAAGATGATTGTAGTAGTGGTCGTGGCGGTGGTGGTGGTAGTGGTCGTGGTGGTAGGATCGTAGAGGTGTGTTGTTCTCGTTGATGCCACCTTTCCCTCCAGCCCCGGTCCACACAAGGCTGCATGTACAGTCGTGGGACACAAGTGATGACACATTTTCCAAAATGTTTCGGACGCCGCTAGCGAAAGACGGCAACTATCCAGCAGAGCTACATTCGAGTGTTATAATTATATGATGTGTGTGTGTGTGTGTGTGTGTGCAAGGATCAAAGAGTGTGTGGGTGTAAGAGAGATATTATTTAAGGATTTTTCTTACGAAACTGTGAGCATCAACTGCACGACGATTATGTTTCTTTAAAAAAAATCTGTTATGAATGCTCTTGTTTCCACTAGTGCACGCTCTGTAATAAGATTTTCTGCATTCCATAAGCTAAATACTTGGTTAGCTTTGGTCGTCAGTGAGCATGCTGGAGAGAGAGAGAGAGAGAGAGAGAGAGAGAGAGAGAGAGAGAGAGAGAGAGAGAGAGATTAATTTCTCTTAAGAAAAAAAAAGTTACTGCAAAATAATAGCCTAGTTTTCTTATATGCATAATAATAACTTAGTATTCGTAAATGTAAAGTAATAGCCTAGTTTCATAAGTGAAAACGAATCGCTTATATATTCTAAAATGCTAAATAATAGCCTTGTAATTCAATTCAATGTATAATAGCCTACTAGTTTCCTAAATGCGCCGGCTGGCATGGTCGATGACGTCATTGCATAACATTGTCAAGCGAGAGTTAAATGGTTGTATCATTATTATATTTTTAGACCATATCAGAATATTTGTGCACGTTATCAATGTTTTCTTTGTATTTTCTTAGCGAGGACGCTGCAGGAATGGATACAACATTTATTGAAATGCATAATAGCGTTGTAAACAACTTTAGCTGTCAATGACTAAATTTGAACGAAATGTAAAGAGACATTTTCGTCCGCGAATTAAAAACTTGTTATCAGTGTGAACAACTGACAAATTCATAATAATAATTTCTAATAAATTATGTAGAGTGTATATGTAGTGACATATCTGAACATTAGCCTCTTTCCATGCGGTGTATATATTTTAAAGTCGGGGCCGGTGAACGAAACTCAGTGGGCAGTGTCATCACTTGTGTCCCACGATTGTACCCAAGATCTTTTTTTACTCCTTAAGATCTCGCCTGTACCGGCCACATCACCGTTGCTGCGCCGCTCCAAAAAAAATCCTCCCCAGCCTCCGGGAAGCAATACACGTCATCCCCGGGGCAGCTTGACAGGCCCAGTATCCATAACGTGTTCACCAGCATGACTGAGCCCGTTCTCGGCGTCGGCCCATACTTATTAAGCAAAGTCTCCGTCTCAGCCTCGTATTCCGAGCCGCAGGAGCGGCTCCGCGTCCTAAGTCGCGTAGTTTCGAGCCGCAGAATCGGCCGTCGGTAAAGTTAGGTGTGGGATGTAATAGGCGCTATGGTTACTGGCTCAGACGCACTTAACGTGGTCCAAGTCACCTTTGACATCAAGATCAAGAACCAGCTGCAAGGTAAACATGGCACGAATCCCAAGGTCTTTTCACCCTGGGCGGGACATATTGAACAGTTTAAGTGACGCAGAACTTGTTAAAAGATACAGACTGAACAGGGGAGGAATTGTGTTTGTTACTGATTTAGTAAGAAATGAATTAACGTCCCCAATATCAAGAAACAAGGTCGTCTCTCCGGGGGGACAGTGGTTATCCTAGTCAGAGGTGGCTGTTGACTCCATACCTGCGCCCTCTGCCTGGCCCACAAACTAACTACAACAGGTAAATTATGTACAATATACACTGTGTAACAGCCCCGGGTTCGACCCCTGGTCATCACATGTTGAAAAATAAAAAAAAGGGAGGAAGAGGAAGAATAGTGACGCTATTATTCCTCAACCTCAGAGAGAGTGTACGGCTGGGTTCGATTCCCTGCTGTGTTCCCTCTCTGTAAGCTGCCACCAGGAGGTTGTAATATGGCACAACCCCCAAAGCCTGTAAGCGAGGAACGGCAGTTCTATGAACCAGGTTGGACGGAACTAAACTAACTGTTTAGTCCCCAGACTCTCCCTGCCCTGGCAGGCCAGGTAACACTTGACCTTAACAACTGTCCCACCTGGTAGATAGTGTCCGTCGCTCCCCAGCTTACTATGGGTTGTTCCTTGAGGTAGATGGTATCCTCAGTCCAAAGTTTGGTAGTGTGGGGTCGTGGTTACCTTCGGAGGTCGTGGCGGGGGAGATTGCGAGACTGCACCGTAGGCTAGGAAGGCTGTATGCATTAATACAGGACATAGGCAGAGTACAATTTATTGGTTTGTTTCCCAAGTTCCCTTCCCCCTAACAATAATCCTCACTCCCGAGTGGAGTGTAGCATGTTTGGTTAATACAAAGTGAGAATTTAAATACACAGTTCAAAATATCCACCACACAAAACCCCCTACCTAATAGTATAACTGAGGCTATGGAGCTGGAGTCACAGGCGTAAGCCTCTTTCAAAAAAGTCGTCTATGGTTTTATGGGTCTATGGTTCTAACCATATCCTCACTAGACGAGGGAAGTGTAGCCTGTTTTGTTTACAAACGTGACAACCTTTCTTCTAATCCCAAACATTCCTATGGATAAATGCTACACACGAGAGATATGAACATATGTAGGTATAGATCACAGGGCTACCGCCCGATTGGCTAGAGCCAGGGGTGTGCAACCTTTTTTCCCAAAGGGCCACTAGTCACGACTCTGTTGGTATGGAGGGCCACATAACCTTACTAACTTACTATTTCATGTTATTTACTACGATCGAAGACATATTGTGTGAGATTATACTGATAAAGATAGCCAATTAATTTGTTTCTGATTTTATTTAAATTGGGATCACACAAATAAGAATTGTCCGAAACAAAAGTATTTTCCTTACTATAAATGAGCAAATGAAAGGCTACCGTACCTTATTATTATAATGTACAAACATAAATAATTAATTATTGGTTAACTGGGATCATTAACATAAGAATTATCAAACACAGACATTTTCCTACCCATTAATGAGCAAATGAAAGGCTACCCCAGTGAGATGGTTGATGTTGCATTTGGGACACCAACTCATCAACATCAGGCTCTATGGATGATGTGGCTACACGCAGGGTACTTTCCAAATGTTCATCAGTAAGTGAAGACCTATACTTGTTTTTAACCAGATTCATTTTTGAAAAGAGATGCTCACATACATATGTGCTACCAAACACTGCCATCATTTTCCTTGCATGAGCAGAGAGTTTCGGATACACTGTTACTGATACATACTTCTTATAAAACTGGTATACTGAACTATCATCAAACTTCTTTCTTAGTTCATCATTGCATTGTAGTTTAATTATTTCCATTTGCATGTCCTCGGGAATTGCTGTCACATCCACAGAAAAAGGAGCAGCAAAGACTTCAATGGCTTGTGAATGTTTCTTGAGGTCACCAAATCTTTCTGAAAATTCCTCTCGTAAGACTGCCAACTTGTCACCATACTTCTGATACTGAAGGTTGCTAGTGTCATGGTTTTTCAGTGTAGGAAAGTGGGCTGGGTTTTGGTTTCTGATTTGTGACTCCCATAGACGCAATTTTATCTGGAAGCCTTTGATCAGTGAGAACATCTCATTTATTAGTTGATCTTTTCCTTGAAGTCTAACATTCAGTGCACTAAGATGATCAGTTATATCTACTAAAAATGCTAAATCACATCTCCATTCCTTATCTCTCAATTCAGGGATAGCATTACCTTTCATATCTAAGAACAGCACAGTTTCTTCCAAAAGGTCATATGCTCTCTTCAACATTCCTGCTTTGCTTAGCCACGTTACCTCACAAAAATACTTCACATCACTGTACTCTGCATCAATGTCTGCCATTAACTGCTGAAACTCGCGGTGATTTAGACCTTTTGACCTAATGAAATTGACAGCTTTCACAAGAATATTAGTCACATGCTGAAAGTTTATTATCTTTGCACATAAAGCTTCCTGATGTATGATACAATGCAGGACAGTAAGTGAAACTGAGTCAATATTTTGAGACCCCATTCTAGTCTTCAGTAATCCAACAACCCCATTTCTCTGACCAGACATCGCAGGCGCACCATCTGTTGTAATGGAAACTAAATTAGTGTAGTCCAGTCCAAACCTTGCCAATACTTTTTCTAATTCATCAAAAATAGTTTGTCCTGTTGTGGTCCCCTTCATGCTTTGTACTGAAGCCATTTCCTCTGTAATATTATAGTCATTGTCAACACCCCTAATATACACAGCCAGTTGTGCAGTGTCTGTGGTGTCACAACTCTCATCAAGAGCAACAGAGTATGAAGAAAAAAAGAAAAAAATGTAATAGATTGCAATATAATTAATACCACATTTTCAGCACAAATATATAATTCTCAAAATGTTTTGCTTGCAAGTTTTCTAAAGCCAATCACAAAACTGCAACATAAACAACTTAGTTAGAGTTAGACTTAGAGTACCGGTAATCACAAATCAACCACAACGAATGAAGTCACAACGGAGACTGGTGAGGCAGCGGTACTGTCAGGCGGGAACAGACGTACCATACTACGGTACGTGAATCATACATGTCAGCCTCATAGACAGACAGCCAAGGATCACTCAAAAGATTGCAATATAATTAATACCACATTTTCAGCAGAAATATATAATGGAAAAAAGATGGTAAAATTGGTACACAAGAATATGAATTTAGTCAAACCTTCGGTGGGCTCTAGTTGGTAACACTCTCTCTCTCTCTCTCTCTCTCTCTCTCTCTGAGGGCCGCACTATAGCTTATTTATTTTTAGGAGAAAGGGCCGCAATGAAAGCTTTTGAGGGCCGCAGGTTGCACAAGGCTGGGCTAGACAATCCGATATCAACTTCCTGCATCGGCGTGCCCACGCACACACACAAAAAAAAAAAAACTCATAAAAAATAGGAAGAAAAGAGTTTAGTATGAGGGAAAGATCAGACTGTTACAGCTAATGGGGGGTGGGGGGGGGGGTGAGGTCACTATTAGCCCCTCGTCCACACAGCGGGTGCCCCTTACCCATTTGACACAATTTCCTCGGCTGGTGGAGGCCTGAGAGCTACACAATATGCTGTCGTGCCTGACCTAAAGGGGGGTTTTGGAGCCGTTTACTTCCATCACAAGCCTGCTGGTCTCGTGGGCGGCGGCAGGGACTGGAGTGTCTCGCCCTTACCTTTGCTCAGTTCAGGCACTCATGACTGAGGGCATGACCCTTGTTAACCACTGGCGTCTGGGTCCATTCCCGACTCTCAATTGGGCGGCTTCAAGATGGCGGGCACTCGCCTTCCCTACCCCTGCACACCGGCCTTCAGCTGTCTCTCGCCACCTGCGCCGTACGGGAAGATTAAGTCCAGAATGAATCACTTATGAACGTCGGCTAGGGCTATCTCTCACTCCCAGGCAGCCGTATTCTAGCGAGCTGTGAGCTTACCTGCGCCGCACGGGAAGATTAAGTCCAGAATGACCCATGCCAGCCGTAGCGGTTGCCTCGCTACCTTCCCTATGACGTGGCCTTCCCCAGGTTCCAACACTTTTCCTTCTCGCCTTTCAGCTTGGTACATTAATCTATCCTTCCTCTGCCTTTCTGAGGTTTTCTTTTTGTGTGTTAATTCTGAACTTAATTTTTCCTTATTTTCTAAGACGTAACGTATAAATATATAAAAATATAAGGATACGAGTGGATTTATATCAGGGGTGCCAACCCAAGCTGTGGTTCGTATTTCTCGTTCTCTTCCCTTACCTACTTATAACATATTAACCGCTACGGGTATTGTTTCGGCTGAGGAGAAACTGGATCCGGTAAATAATCATGGCCATGTACAAGGGGGTATTCCCAATTTTCCCAGCTGGCTTTTAACTGGCTTCCGCGGTGTTGGTATGCCGTCGGGTATGTTACAACTGCATGCATGATAAAGTGCTAACTTGCTTGATAATTGGCCAGACATGAGCAGAGAGCATAGACCAATGTAATGACGAGGTAATTCTCCACTTACGTACTTAATATTTATACTATGAAGTGTCACATCTAATGGTGTACATATCACCTTAGATAAAACAGTAACTCTCCCATGCTGAAGCTGCACTTGTTAATTAATATCAGCAGTCATTATTGTGTGGTAGAGTTAGTTTTCAGGATAATGCAATAATGTATACATTTTATGCATTACAGTGCACACAAGTGGACCAGATGTACTGTGGAGAGGGTCATCGGGCAGTGGAAGCGACGATTTCACATACTTCATGGGGAAATAAGGCTTAAATCCCCTGCATATGTGTGCAGGATCATCGAGGTGTTTGCTTTGCTGCACAACATTGCAAGGAAAGGAACATCGGTTTACCTGAGAAAGAGGATCCTGCGGGTTACGAGGCTGGTGAGGGTGCACGGCCTCTACCTGTTGTGCAGATAACACCTGCTGCTGGACAGAACCAGCGGGATGGTCTGCGCTACAGGGATGCATACGTCAATCTTCACTTCAAGTAAGTGCTGTGGCTACTCATAATTCATTACAATTTTTTTTATTTTTTTTTATTTTTTTACGTCTGTCTATGGCGCAGGTAGGCTATTACTTGATGGTACTGATGGGCTTGGTGGCTGGCCCAAATCCGTAATGGCACAGACTTGTGTTTTTTGTGGCACCATCTTTTTGCCTCATGCACTCCTCCGCAGATCATTATTGATCCTTTCCGGGCAGAGAGTGGTCGTCTGTGAGGCTTGTGGGTACTTTTAAGCTACTCGGCGATGACATAAAATATTCAGGTGGGAGTGCTAGGATCGAAAGTACGACTACCGAAATGTCACGCCAGCACAATGAGCTCTTGGCTACCGCCTCACCATAAAGTATAAACCCCATCATTTTAACATTCATAAGAAACTAGTATTAGAATACAACATTAATTTGCCTGTACTTTTCAGTGCTGGTCCTCACCCTGTCCCTGCCCAACCCTAACCATCCCCATGAGGAGAAATGGAAAGCTTCCACACATATAAGTTGTAAAACCCACCTCCTCATAACATTAATCTGCTGGCTATTTCTCCAGACTTACCTCAGAGGGATAGAGAGAGAACTATGATCATGAATCATTTACTTTTAACCCTAGCTTTAGAAATCATATCATTGGTATTTTAAACTAATTCCCACAAATTTTCCCTGCTTATGTGTTCTCTCAATTATGGCAGACACTAATGAGTCCTGCATTCCTGTTGCTTCAACTCAGTTTCTTTAGGAGTGGTGGGGAAGTTGATGAATCTTCTGAGTATACCAACGGCTGAAAGTGTGTACACCGTCTCCTTGCTGGTCGTCTGTTGTGATGGGCCCAAGTCATCACTGCTACACCATTTCATTTTTCTGATGCAATTTATTTGACAATATTAACCACTTTAATCTCTGGGGGATGGGATGGATGGCTGTTTCTTGACCTTTGGGGTGATACTACAACTTACACAAAGTCAGTGACAATCACAATTCATTCCTTATCCTTATTATCTATGTCATAGATAATTCAGGGATTAACCCTTAAAGCGCGGGCTTGTTTTACCGTGCCTGTCCTCCCACGTGGGCATATTCAGGCAAAAACATACCTCGCTTATCTTTTTTATATCTTCACTTCTACTTATCTCGCGTGCCTGAATGAAGTATCATTGTAAAGTACATACCATACATAGCTGGAACTGCCTGAGGGTTGGTTGAGGAGGAAGCAGTAGCTGGTGTAGGGGCTGACTGTCTGTGGCCGGGCTGCGTGGTTATTGGGTCCTCCTCCTCCTCCTCAAGTAACCTGCTGGTTAAGTTCAAAGTGATGCATGTTGAAAAAGTGTTAATATGTTAAAACATTTAGAACCATAATAAATATTAATGTATACCATTATTAGTTAATGCTGGTACTAAATTTAAATAAAAAAGATATGGTAACTGTTGATTTACAAATTTTTTATTCATACTTTTATACAACAAAGAAAAGCAACTAGTTTGTGGTAAGCACACTGGAAATTGACTTGGGAAACTCCAAGTGAGGGAGAAAATAATTTCAAATTGATCTCTAGATATAGTATGAAAAATAATTAAAATAAAAAATTCTAAATAGGTTTCAACCTAAGAATAATGAAAAAAAATTGATGTATGAATGAACATTACTAAAATATGCTCAGCAGCAAATATAACTCAAGGAAATCAACAACTTTGCTATGTGACATACACTAAAAGCATGTACACTCACGCAAGGCAAAAAAAAAAAAAAAAAAAAGAATTTGTGAAATTATTTTCATGGCACCTTACATATACCTTTTAGGGTCCCCGACAATCATGGAAATGTGCAAATCTAGTACAGTCCAGTTTGACAATTATGTTTTCTTCTGCCAAGTAATCATGCAACTTCGCAATTTGATATATCATCGCTATAACAAACTAATTAGGGAGAAGGATGTGACATATTAAAAAATCCAAACTTTTCATATATTACAAACTTTGTTCGGTATATAAGCTTTAAGTTCTCTTTTGGTGTTCATTATTGTAACTAAAAATATCCATTCATGACTCCAGATTAAAGGTGATTCACTAAAGGACATGAATGAAAGTGTTTGCAATAGGGCGGACAGACTCTGCCGGCCCACTAAGGAACTGCCCTGAACTCACCTGCCAAACTTTATCAGTGGTTTCCCACAGACACAGAACTGTACCAGAAAAGTTTGTTGAGTTCCGTAAAAGTGAGGGTTATATAATTTATTTCTCAGTATGTTAATAAACAAAAAAGGTAACCCGAGAAATAGCATCAACAATACGATCTTAAGTGATGAAGTAGCCCATACCTTTTATCCTTGAAGCTGACAGTCACGAGGGAAGAAGTAGGTGGCCCAACAACGAGGACGTTATCTGGCCGATCGTGGCAGGCTATCCAGCTGTGAGAGAGGAGGAGCTGGACCACCACCTGAAATAAAGATTTAATATAAGTCATTGTAGTAATGTCAACAATGTAAGCTGCATGCCTTAAAAACATCACTTGTCTTATAAGAATACACAATTTTGTACAGGAACAAATTTAAAGCATTTTCTAGTATAATGTGGATGACATTTATCCACATCCTTCAACTACATGTTCAACCAGAGGCAACCCCAGCCTTAAATACCACATGTACCAGACAATATTTGATAATAAATCATATGAATTACATTTGACTTACCGTTACCTTATGCAACCTCTTTACTTATAATGATTTACAGGTAATACTGTAAACGTCTATGCTAATAGTACTTTTGTGCTCTGACGGGGGAGGTTCAGCTTGTACGATTTATATGGGTGTTATACTGACCTTCACTTTTTGGTTTTCAGCAGTGTCCATGAGTCTCATAGAAAGAAATATCATGTATTCTAAAACCATTGTTTCAGTAATACTTCAAGGTAAACTTGGGACAGGAAAATGACTAAGGATGAGTAAGGGGAAATTATCAAACACCTACCAATAAGCAGATGATCATGTTACTGGTAAGTTTTGTTGGGCCTGCCTAATATTTATGTTTGTCTGCTAGATAAAACTGTATATGTCTTACCTTTTACCTGCCACTGCTTTTTCTAAAGTGGAAGTACCATAGTGTTGTGTTTGACTAATAATTTTATGTCGTGAAACATAAGAAACATTTCTTACCTTTGCCAGTGAAGGCTTGCTTATGGGCGGAGATATTCCTCTTCGCCGTTGATTGCATTGACTGCCACTTCTTTTGACAGTCCTTGGTGGTCCTGCCACGGGGAAAATTAAGCCTCCGCCAGGCGATCGATGATCGCCGTCCAGGCAGCCGCCTTTCCCAGGGCAATGCAGACACTAAAGTCTGCATTATGCTCTTGGTATAACTGGGCCAGGAAGAACATTTCTTCCTGAGCCTAGTTATCTTTCCTCCTCCTCTGCTCGGCGGAGAGAGGGGAAGAAATCGCCGCGTCGAGCTGAACAGCTCAGAAAACCTTCTGCCATAATTAAATCTTTGGTTTCAATGGGGCCGACATAAACAATGCCATTATATTTAAAAATCTCACCATTACCTTCTACAACAATTATATAACGGATGTAGTGTATTTTTAGTAAATAGTTTTATCCATTTTACGGTATTATTTAGCCTAAGTATTAATATAAAAGAACTGAGCTGATAAGGTACCTCGCCGTGGTTGGTAGCGATGCAATCTGAATCTTATGGTGAGAGCCACAACTTTTTCACCTAGTTTTGGCAATACTTACGTCAAACACACAATTTCTTTATAAGTATGGCCCCTGGTGTCTTAAGCTAATGAGGGAGGCGAAGAGATGAAAAGGAATAGGGAGAAGAGCAAATATGGAGGAGCAGTATAAAGGGAAGATTCAATAAGAGGGAGGTGATTAAGGGTTTAACTTATTTTATCGAAAAACAATATTAAAAGAGAGATTAGCTAAGAGAAATTAGATTAGAGAAGTTATTAGCACGCAGAGGTAATGAATGTTGAAAGCAGAAGAAGGTGAAGAAGAGAAGGAAGGAAAACAAAAATGCGATGTGAGGAAAGGGGAATAAAAGTTAGGAGAAAGGAATGGAGGAAAAACTGTATCGAAGGAGAAAAAAGGACAAGAGAAACAAGAAAAAGGAGAAAAAATGGACAAAAAACACGAAGTAAATGAAAAATAGAAAGAAACAAAAGCAAGACGAGATGGTAGGAAACTAATAGTTATGAAAAAGGACTCGAGGAAGAACTATAACTGTGAAGAAAAAGAGGAAGTGAAAAAAGAAAAAAGTGAAGGAGGACAAAAAACACGAAGTAAACGAAAAAAGAACAAATAACACGAAATAAAAGAGAAAGGAAGAGCTAGCCAGTTAGCCACACGCCCACACCACACGCCAGGACCATACCGCCAGCGAGGGTGTGGAGCATGAACTACAGTGATCCATCACAAACCAGAACGAACCCAAAACCTTCACTGCTCGATAAACACATTAACTCTGATACACGTGTTTGCTATTACAGTGTCTCCGTACACTATGGCTGGCTCTGAGGAGACCTGAAGTGCGTGCTGGGCACTTAAATATTATAAGGCCGCCTCTTAAGCCTTTTTTCTGCTCCTTAAGTGCCACCCATGTCGAGAGTCCCACCCTCCTTTCAACCTTCTTTTATTTACTTCTGTCGCACCTTATTACCTATAATAACCTCATTAAGACTCAACATTTAAATATAATGCACATAAACTCGAGATCATTACCCAAAAATTTCGATAATATACAACTACTCCCCAGATCTTTACACATACAACCTGATATCTTGGCAGTCACTGAATCCTGGCTTACAGACAATAATAAACACCTACACGAATTTACAGGATACCACTCATACCATTTAACCAGAAATACGCGCAAACAGGGAGGGGTATCACTATTTGTGCCCAATCTAATACATTCTCAGGAAATCAAAGACTTGACAATAGTAAATGAAGATATAGAAATAAACACAATTAGGATAAAAACAAACTCATTAGGTTTCCTTCTATGCACAATTTACAGACCTAACAGTAAACACATTGCAGTTGATGAGTTCTCACACATATTGCACGAACTTTTACGAGAGAAAGCAAATAATAATCAAATAGTGCTGATTGGAGATTTTAACATTAATTTACTTGAACATACTTCTCACATCCCAACAAATAACTTTCTTACAAATATACAACTATTAAACTTCACTCCACTCATTGCTAGACCTACCAGATTTCCTGACAGCTCATCTCTGGGTGTACCCTCACTTTTGGATCACATATACATAAACTTTAACATTAAAGTAAAAACAGGTATTTTGCACTTTCCCATCTCAGATCATTTCCCAATATTCTTAAATATATCAACTCCCAAAGCAAATCAGAAACTCTATAAGAAAAAAATCCGAGACATATCTAATAATAATAAAGAACTGTTTTCAATTAAACTAAACTCTATATGCTGTCAAGACTATCTATCTTTACAAGATGTTAACTTAAATTGTGCTAGATTCATAAAAAAAAATCAAGACCTATTTGAGGAATGCTTTCCTATAAAAACAAAACATATACCAGAAAAACGATTTAATAGTCCCTGGATCTCACAAGCTATCTTAAAATCCATAAAAACTAAAAACAATTTGTACAAGGACTACAAAATTGGGGCCATATCTGAAGAGTATTATAAGAAGTATCGAAATACACTAAACACAACGATAAGAACTGCCAAGAAATCATATTATATGAATACATTTACAAACTTTAAAAACAATACAAAAGAAATATGGAAAGCAATTAATGATTTAAAAAACAATCACAATAAAACTTATCTAAATTACATTTCCTATAACAACAAAATATTAACAAGTCCAGATGAAATAACTGAAGCATTTAATGAATACTATGTGAACATTGCACCTCACCTAGATAGTAACATTCCACCATCTAATATTGACCCTATTAGCTTTCTCCCCAACAATTATCCAACATCTATGGCAGTTCCTCATATTGACCCCCAAGAGGTAATCGTTATAATTAGCAACCTAAAAAACACAAAAGCCGGTATAAATGAAATTTCTGTATCTCTTATAAAAAACAACAAATACCAACTAGCCATTCCTTTATCAGTTCTATTTAACCAATCTATATTCTATGGTAAATTCCCACAATGTCTAAAACATGCTAATGTAATTCCAATCTATAAAAAGGGCCATAAAGATCTATTAAGTAACTACAGACCAATTTCTCTGTTAAATGTATTTTCAAAAATATTCGAAAAAATAATGAAAGCTAATCTAGTAAATTTCCTAGAGAATAAGTCAGTTATAACTCCATATCAATACGGTTTCAGACAAGGGTTAAGTACATTTAATGCTTTAAGTAATTTCAGTGAAAAAATCTACTCTACACTAGATTTAAAAAATTCCCTATTAAGTATCTATATAGATTTTCAAAAAGCATTTGACACTGTTCGACATGACATTTTATTAAAAAAATTATATCATTACGGCATTAGAGGGATCATACATGACTGGTTCAGAGACTACTTGATAAACAGAACTCAATCCACTAAATTGCTCGACCACTCCTCCACACCACGGCTTATTAAATATGGAATACCACAGGGAAGTGTTCTAGGTCCAATTCTATTTTCAATTTACATTAATGACCTGCCACATATATTTAAAAATTGTAAAACTATATTATTTGCCGATGACTCAACTCTATATATAACTGGTACAGACCCAACTGCCATGGTACAGAAAACCAATTCGGAAATGGATATCTTCTATAAATGGTGTGTGAGCAATAGATTAACAGTAAATCAAAATAAAACTTATTATATGCTATTCACCAACAAACATACACAATCTCTACCTCCATTATTTTATAATTACAGTATAATAAAAAGAACAACCCAGCATACACTATTAGGGATCACTTTTGATGACTCACTAACATTCAAACCTCATATATCAAATATGTGCCTTAAACTATCTAGAATAATTGCCCTTCTCTATAAAATTTAAGATCACATGCCTCGTCATGTTTTGAAAATCATATATGATGCTCATGTCTTACCCATTCTAAGTTATTGCATACCCATTTGGTGTAATACTTACCCAACCCATCTGTTACTCCTTTTCTGATTACAAAAGAAAATAATAAGAATTATTACAAACAGCGAATATTACGCACACACACTACCACTCTTTACGGAAACAAATACTTTAACACTTTTCAATTTAAATAAACTCCATATGGGTATTTAAATGTATAAAACAAAAAGTGAACATACTGTGGTCCTGCAACCCTACCATAACTATCACACTCGTACCAGCCACAATCTAAATGTACCTCCACACGCCCTATCCCTATATCAACACTCCCTGTCATACAATGGCCGTGGCTGAGTCGTCATAGTAACGGCCCCGTGTTCAGGAGGACGAGTTCAATTCAATCGGCCGCCAAGCTGGGATTTTCATTTTTTCGCCGCCGCCTGAGTGAAAAACTACATCCACATGCTGTCAGACCACCTATCCACGGGACTCTAGATTCTAGGATCAAAGTGAGCTCCTGGGAGGGGCAGCACTAGCAATGCAGATGGCGCGAACTATAAACTCCCCTGCATCAGAAGGCTGCTAGACCCTGCCCAACAGACCAAGAAAACCATCAAAAAACCATCAGATCAGCCGTAAAAAAAAAAAAAAAAAAACTATGGAACTCAATACCTCAACACATAAAACTCCTTCCAAACCTAAATTCCTTTAAAAATCGTCTAAAAAAATATATACTATACGTACAATAAAAGCTGCATATATCTCTTATTCAATGTCATTATGTATGTATATAATGCATTATGTTTACTATTAATTATTATTAACACTATTATTATTATTATTATTATTATTATTATTATTATTATTATTATTATTATCATTATCATTATCATTATTATTATTATTATTATTATTATTATCACTATCACTACTTTTACTATTATTATTACTATTACTATTATTTTCAACTGTTGTGTACCATTATTATTATAACTATTATTTTCACTTATTATTATTATTATTATTATTATTATTATTATTATTATTATTATTATTATTATTATTATTATTATTATTATTATTATTATTATTGCTATTATTATTGCTATTATTATTATTATTATTATTATTATTATTATTATTATTATTATTATTATTATTATTGATATTATTATCAGTATTATTACCATTATTATTATTGTTGTCATTCTATTATTATTAGTACAACTGCTTTGTATCATCATCATCATTATAATAATGATAGATATTATTATTATTATTATTATTATTATTATTATTATTATTATTATTATTATGATGATGATGATGATGATGATGTTATTAGAGAAGAACATAAACAGAGGTGATATATTATCATTATTACTTTTATTATTATTATTATTATCATTGTTAATCATTATTATTATCATCATTATCATTATTATTTCATTATTATTATCATTATTGTCTTTTTACTAGTAATACTAGTACTGTTAGATTATTATTTTGAATAATTTATCTAATGTTACTTGGGCCAGAAAATTTAGTACTGTACATGTCCAGAAAAAAAATATATATATATAAATACATACCAATTGTTGCCCCAAAAGCTCTAGCTTCCTATGGGCTACTTGCACAACAAATCTATGTTATATCAACCAATGTATACAAATTGCAAGTATAAGAAAATGTTTCAAATGTTTCAAATGTTTCACGTTCAAAACTGAGTTACGAAATAAACTAGTGTATTTAAAACATACATAAGACTCCCCCCCCCCGATCGGTACCCCAACCTGCGTATCGGTTAACCTTTCTTGAGGAACCTTGCTTGTACACATATCTCGGCCACAACCTCTCGAACAGTCGTAGTAATAGGAGTTAGAGGGGCAGTGACAGTAGCAGAAGTAGTAGCAGTAATAATAGTAGTGGTGTTAATTATAGAGAATCACGAGCATTTGAAGGGCAAGAAAGGTCGCGGCGAGGGGGAGTAATAACGCGCGGGCAGGGCAGGAAAAAGCTCCCTCGCCAGGCCACGTCAGCGATGCGCCGCAGCTGCCGGAGAGTGATATTCCCGCGATGGGCGAGCACCCGTCGCCGCCACAACGCCGACCCTGCCGCCACATTGCCATCCCCCTGCCATCAACCTGCCACCCATCCTCCACTCCCTCTTCCACCCCTGCCATCCATCCCTCACTCCATCTCCTACTCTGCCAGATATCGAACTACCAACCTCTCTCTCCACATCCCCTGCAACCACCCTGCCACTCATCCATCACTCTAATCCATTTTGTCACGCATCCACCTCTTCATCTTCCACCCTGTCAAGCATTCACACACCTACCCCTTCTCCATTACCACCGCCACCCTGGTATCACTTCACCCATCCACCCTATCCTCCGCATCCCCTACATTCAGCCATCCACTCACCCACCCACCCTATTTTCCACTTTCCATGCCTCTTACTACCCTTCCACCCACCCTGTCACCTTAGCCACTTCCCCCTGTGACTCTTCCACCTTTTGACCCTTTCACCAAAGCCTTCACTCCACCTCCTCCCGCCATCCTCAACCACCCCCTCCCTTCCACCACCCTGGCAACCACTCCCCAACCCCACCCTGCCTCCCAATCCTCTCCCTCTCCCGTCAACTGCCACCACTTCCCCCACCATGCCTCCCCCCTTCCCCTCCCCTCCCCCCCTGCTGGAGCCGCCTGCATGTTCCCTGAATGATGAATATTCCTGCAAAATGTTGTAAAAATGTGCAAACCATCTGGAGCCTTGCTTGTGTGTGTGTGTGTGTGTGTGTGTGTGTGTGTGTGTGTGTGTGTGTGTATGTGTGTGTGTGTGTGTGTGTGTGTGATGCTTTCGGGACTTAAGTTTGATTGCACGTGTACCCACATATTAATTACAGATCCATTAGTAGTAGTAGTGGTGGTGGTAGTAATAGTAGTAGTAGTAGTAGTAGTAACTTCCCACCCCCGCCTGAGGGCCATAAAACACAGAGTATCTGACTCGGCGAACTGCTGGTAATGATATCACTACTACTACTACTACTCAACTTTAATGTGTAGGGTCAGGTGCATTAGTAAAATTGTAAAGTGTTGGCGAGGAGCAATGGTAGTGGAAAAATAAACAATCATTCTAATATTACCGTAAAGGTAGAGTAAGCATATGTAAGTATATGTCTGTGTGTAGGTATATGGGGGGAGACAAGAGTCAAAGTGGGGTCTACTACTATTGCTCTATTCATCACCACAAATAGCAACTAAGATACACTAGCATGCATAATGGCACCGAAATGGAGCCCCCTCAATGTTGCATTTGTTCGTCTCGAAATCAAAACTGTGTTCAATGCTCGTGCGTAAGACGAGGCCAGCCCTGTGTAAACTGTAAGAGAGGTGGAGATTGTCGAAACCCAAACAATCAACGGCAGGATGTGGAAAATGGGGAGCAACCACAAGTGGTGCTGGGTGGACAGGCCAATGAAGGCGCTGGAGATGATCAGGTGGAGGGGGGTGCAGGTGGCGAGAGACAAGGGCAAGGTGACCAGGGTGAGGACGCCTCGCGCGAGCTCCGCTTCTGGCAGAGGTGGACACTCGAGGAGACAGAGGAGTGGGTGCGAGACGCTTACAATCATGTGGTAACGTTTTCTTCCAATAACGTATTTGAGGCCCCGAGATGTAACGCCACCAAAACCTTGATAGAGGATAAAACCTACCTCATTAGAGCGTACAACAACTCCGCAAATCGCCCCTACGCTTTAAAGATTCTGGCCATACTACCGCACCTCATATGCCAACGGACTCACAAAAAGTCGAAACAATCTGAGGACGTGAAGGCGGTACAAAGAAGAATGGAGCTGTGGAGGAAAGGGGCGTCCGGAAGCTACTTGACGAGGCTAAAACACTGCAGGAGAGACTAGGCAGACGTAACAGTCGCAAGAAGGACAGTAACGACAGGGCTAGAAACTTTGCTGACAAGATGAGACAAGGCAAAGTGGCCATGGCAACTAGATCACTGTCAATAGAAGATGAGGCAGCGGGAGTCCTTCCCATGACGGAAGAGACACGCCAGATCCTCAAGGACAAGCATCCAGATGCTAGACCTGCACACCCAGAAATGAAGTTCCTTGGAGACTACACCCCACCGCATCGAGTTGTCTTCGACCATATTAGCGGTGACGTGATCTGGAAGCACGCCCTTCACACGCAGGGAGCGGCTGGACCATCAGGCTTGGATGCCAAGGGGTGGAAACACCTCCTCAGTAAGAACATCTTTGGGAATCCATCTGTGGATCTTCGCGACGCAATAGCCGCTCTAGCAAGAAAATTGGCGTCAGGAAATTGCCAATATCTCGGGCCTTTGACGGCCTGCCGGCTCATCCCGCCGAATAAACAACCAGGCTGTCGCCCCATCGGGATAGGGGAGGTGCTCAGGAGGATCATAGGCAAGGCTGTCATGGAGGTGGTGAAGGACGACGTGAGGAAGGCGGTGGGAAACCTCCAAGTGTGTGCGGGTCAGCAGGCTGGATGTGAAGCGGCCATTCACGCTGTCAGGAGAATGTTCGAAGACCCAGAATGCGAGGCGGTGCTGATGGTGGACGCTGCAAATGCGTTCAACAACATCAATAGAGAAACAGCACTGCACAACATCAAAATCAAGTGCCCTATATTCGCCCAATATATTGAAAATACATACAAGGAACCTGCCAGACTGTTCATCAGCAGTCATAATGACCAACGACTTGGAGACCCGGTGGCCATACAATCCTCAGAGGGCACCACCCAGGGCGACCCAGTGGCCATGGCAATGTTTGCCCTGGGAATGATGAAGCTGCAGGACATCATCCGCCATGAAAACACCAACGTCAAACAGGTGGCGTATGCGGATGACCTCACCGGGGTAGGAAAGTCTGCAGACCTCAGGAAATGGTGGGACCTCGTCAATGAACATGGCCCTAAAATAGGGTACCATCCCAACGCCACGAAGTCTGTGGTGATTGTAAAACCAGAGGCATACGATCGGGCCAAAACAGCATTCCAGGGCAGTAACGTGAAACTGTCAGTGACTGGAGAAAGACACCTCGGGGCAGCCATTGGAACAGCTGAATACAAAACCGAATATGTGAAAACGGCTGTAAAGCGCTGGGAGTCCGAACTGCAGAGACTGAGCGAGATCGCCAAAACAGAACCGCAGGCAGCCTACGCAGCATTTACGTACGGTGTCAAGCATAAATGGAACTACCTCATGAGGACAGTTCCTGATGTTGCTCCGTTACTAGAACCTCTGGAAGATGCTATCAGAAACACCTTCATACCGGCGATAGCAAATGGGAGATGTCCCAGTGACCAGGAGAGAAGATTGCTGGAGTTGCCGCCAAGAATGGGTGGGCTCGGCATCACCAACCCGCAAAATCTGGCTGAGTCTGAATTCAGGAACTCAATCCGAATCACAGCCTCCTTGACCGGATATATTACCAATCAAAATGAAAGGGGAGAAGACAACCCTCAAGATATTAGGTCACTAAGGAATGAAATCTCCAAAAACAGAGAAGGAAAACAGAGAGACACTCTGAGTGACCTAATGAGAGAACTCCCAGAAGACACAAGGAGGAGGACAGATATTGCACAGGAAGTGGGCGCTTCAAACTGGCTAACCACACTACCTATCAGGGCAAAAGGCTTCAACTTAAACAAAAAAGAATTTACTGATGCCCTTGCCCTCAGGTATGGCTGGCCAGTGGATGGGCTTCCAAACATGTGTAACTGATGCTCACCCTTCAACCAAAATCATGCCATGACATGCAAGAGAGGAGGTTTCGTCTGCATGAGACATGATGAAGTAAGAGACGTAACAGCTCAGATGCTGAAAGAAGTCTGCCACGACGTGACTGTGGAACCCATGCTGCTCCCTCTGCAAGGCGAACACCTCGCCAGACGCACCGCTAATGTTTCGAACGAAGCACGAGTGGATGTTAGCGCCAGAGGGTTTTGGACTCGTGGACAAAGGGCATATTTTGACATAAGGATCTTTGATCCCATGGCCCATTGCCACAGAGACCTGACCCTTGATGCAGCCCACAGAAGAAACGAACAAGAGAAGAACAGAGCATATGAAGAAAGAATACAGAATGTGGACCAGGGCTCCTTCACCCCGGTAGTATTCACGACGGCAGGAGGGATGGGACCAAGGGCGCAGAGCTTCTACGCAAGACTCGCCGAAACACTGGCGGATAAGAAACAACAGCCAAGAAGCAGTGTGGTCGCCTGGATGAGATGCAGGCTGTCCTTCTCCCTCCTGAGGTCAGCCTTGGTCTGCCTGAGAGGAACCAGGTCACCTGCACCCAAAACCACCCGCATTGCTGACCTGGACTTTGAGGCGACGGTGGTTGATAGTCGTATCAACCACAAGCTCTGTTAGCTTAAAAATAAAATGTTTAGTAAAGTTTGTAATATTAAATAAAGATGGTTGTCGGCCACAGTCATTGGCGGGGTGGGGCCAATGAATTGCTTTGTGAAAGGATATGAGAAAATATACCGCTCACAACGCAACTCTAATAGATGGAGGTAGTAGTAGTAGTAGCAGCAGCAATAGCAGTAAGAATGTAGGCATCACTATTATTCATAATATTTGTTCTCTCTCTCTCTCTCTCTCTCTCTCTCTCTCTCTCTCTCTCTCTCTCTCTCTCTCTCTCTCTCTCTCTCTCTCTCTCTCTCTCTCTCTGCAGGTATATTTTTGGTCTTTTTTGTCTGTTTGTTGCTGTTGATATTATTGTTCTTGTAGTTATTGTTATTGTTGTTGTTGTTGTTGTTGTTGTTGTTGTTTTGTTGGCACATGCATTTTTATATTTCCTGTAACTCCCGTCGGTGTTTGTGTGTGTTGGCGAATATTTCGACGCCTCTATGCAAAATAGGGAGAGAGAGAGAGAGAGAGAGAGAGAGAGAGAGAGAGAGAGAGAGAGAGAGGAAAGCTTGTGGTAATTGATATCGGCATTTATATCTAATGGCCAGGAACATTGGACGGAGAGAATAAGAAACGTAACGGGAAGGAAAGTGAAGAGTGGCGGAAGTAAGAACATCGACGCGCATAGTGAGGAGGAGCGGGGAGAAGGAAGGAAGAGGCGATTATTAACACGCCAGGGTGGTGAGTGTGGGAAGCTGAGGAGGGAGATGAAGAGATGGAAGAAGGAGAATATGAACAATAGGATATGGAAATTGGGTAATAGTTGAGAGAAAAGATTAAAGGAAAAGTTATAAAGAAAAGGAAGAAAAGAGGAAGAGATAAAAGAAAAAAGAATACTAAAAGTGAAAAAGGAACTGAAAAACATGAAATTAAATGAAACGTTGTTTTTGAGCTCCAAAGCCGTTACCAGACTGTTGGTTTACTGGTATCCGGCGAGGCGATGCAGTGCAGGCATCTGGACGAGTTTCTTTCTCGAACCGAGTCGTCCGCCATTGGAACAACTTTCCCTTCAGAGGTAGTTAACGCGAAAACGATTAAAGCCTTTAAAAATCGCATCGACCATTACTTTTCTGCGACAGGAGTGAACTGAATGTTCTTTGCTCGGCTCCGTGGGTTGGTGAAGCTGCAGCCTCGCCACACGCCAACAAACTCTCTCTTGCCCGCTCTGCCACGCTTTCATCTTTCCATCTTTCCTCCTCCTACTTACTTATCACCATCGCGGGGTTCGAACGTCCGCCTACCGGGCCGCGAACCCTAGCAGCACTGAGCTACCGGAGCAGTGTGTGTGTGTGTGTGTGTGTGTGTGTGTGTGTGTGTGTGTGTGTAATAGCAAGCCACCTGAGAACAGACTAACAGACAGACAGACAAAGCTAAAGAGACACACGTGCAAACAAAAACAAAGAAACAAGCAAACTAAGAGAGAGAGAGAGAGAGAGAGAGAGAGAGAGAGAGAGAGAGAGAGAGAGAGAGAGAGAGAGAGAGAGAGAGAGAGAGACGTTTGATTATTTACGTTTCTCTCTAAAAAGCACACCTGTACACGGGCCGTTAATTAACCCTCCTCACCTGCCCTCCCCCTGACCGCCGGACGCGGGAACAAAAGCAACGCGGAATTAAATCGCCCGACAGCAGCAGGAGCGGCGAGGGAAGGGACGAGGGGAGGGGAAAGAACCTGAAGACGCGCAGCATAAAAACAGCATCAGGAGCTGAAAGGGGAAGGGGCGAGAGGCGCACCGAAATACTTGAAACAATCTGAATTCGCGCAGAATGCGTCAGAGTGTAATTACCTTAAGACAGGAAAATAAATAGAAACAGTGGTGGTGGTGGTGGTAATAGTAGTGATGGTAATATTATTATTATTATTAGTAGTAGTAGTAGTAGAAAAAAGAAGGAGGAGCAAGAAGAGGAAAAGGGAATTAAAGTTAAAGTCATAGAGAATAACGTTTAAAGGTGTGCAGTGTGTGTGTGTCTGGCAGAATGTAATTGAGATGAGGGACTGCATATGTAGCAGAGGTGGTGGTGGTGGTGGAAATGAGAACATGGTAACATGGAAAGACGGGCAACAGCAAGCCTGTTGGTTCATTTCGAGGCTACCCCCCCCCCCCCCCAGCCCTTGGGGCCTACAAGCACATCGGTGCCTGCCGAACATATCCGGGCACCTCGGTACGGATACGTTCGGTTCACTCCTGACGCAACAAAGAAACGGTCGATGTGATTTTTATAGGAGTTATTGGTTTCCACACTGTATTTTGAAGGAAAGTTCTTACACTGACGTATCGGTTTGACGAAAAAAATCTCTGCTCTGCACTACATTGCCTCGCTTGAATCGCTAGACCGGTGTTTCTGGTTTTTTAGTTGAGTTGGACTCGAAACTGGGAGCGATCGACGTTACTGAAAACTTCTTCAGGCATTGGAAGACGTGAGCGTCTCTCATCCAACGTAAGGAGATTCAGCAGTTGCTTGAGTCTTTCAATGAAGAGGAGGAGGAGGAGGAGGAGGAGGAAAAAAAGGAGTAGGAGGAGGAACAAAGTAACACAAAGACAGAACAAACAACAGCAGACCTGAGGGTTCTTACGAGGCTGTTTATGACAAGCTACACTAACTATCTAATCAAAGGTGGAAGATGAAGGACAGTAAAGGCGAGGGCTCCTCCCCACCCCCCATCCCTCCAGCCAAAGCTGGCAGGAAAGGAAAAAGAACCAAGTAGCATGGAAAAACTGCATGAAAATTATGTAGGAAAGAGGAAAGAACTACCATTACTGGTGCCACTAACCGGGCGATAAAAACGGACAACGACACCAGCATTCGAAAGAACCTAACGTTATTACGACAATGAGTAATATCTTAGTTGCTGGTTGGATTCAAAATACTTGTCTAATATAGTCTTGAAGGCCGTAACTGTTGTACTATCATCGACATCACAGGGTAGAGAGTTCCAAACATTAACAACTCGATTGAAGAAGAAGTGTTTGGCTTCGTTCGACGATAATCTTTTACCACTTATCTTGAAATTGTGATTTTTCTTATTCTATTTGATTGCTCATTTGTAAAGCAATCTTCCTCATTAATATCACTGAATCCTTTAAACATTTTAAACACTTTTATTAGATCGCCTCGCATTCTTCGCTTTGATAGGCAGAATAAATTTACTTCTTTAAGCCTTTGTTCATAAAATAAATTTCTCAACCTAGGAATCATTTTTATTACTCTCCGTTGAACCCGTTCTAACTTTTCTACGTCTTTTCTGTAATAGGGAGACCAAAACTGTACAGAGTACTCTAGATGGGGTCGAAAAAGCGAATTATACAGTTTTAATATTACTTTTTTCCGATTTATTATTAAAGACACGTCTGATGAAGCCAACCAATTTGTTTGCGGTTTTAACTACCTCTGAACAATGCTGACTTTTTTTTTTTTTTACAACAAAGGAGGCAGCTCAAGGGCACACAAAAAAAGAAAACAATAATAAAAAAAAGCCCGCTACTCACTGCTCCTAAAAAAGAAAAAAAAAAAAGGTGTCCAAAAGCAAGGTCAAATACGAGAGGAGTCCTGATACCCTCCTCTTGAAAGAGTTCAAGTCGTAGGCAGGAGGAAATACAGATGAAGGAAGATTGTTGCAGAGTTTACCAGCGTGAGGGATGAAAGAGTGAAGATGCTGGTTAACTCTTGCATAAGGGGTTTGGACAGTATAGGGATGAGCATGAGTAGCAAGTCGAGTGCAGCGGGGCCGCGGGAGGGGGGGAGGCATGCAGTTAGCAAGTTCAGAAGAGCAGTCAGCGTGGAAATATCGATAGAAGATAGAAAGAGAGGCAACATTGCGGCGGAATTTATGAGGTAAAAGACTATCAGTATGAGGAGGAGAGCTGATGAGACGAAGAGCCTTAGCCTCCACTCTGTCCAGAAGAGCTGTGTGAGTGGAGCCCCCCCACACATGAGATGCATACTCCATACGAGGGCGGACAAGGCCCCTGTATATGGACAGCAACTGTGCGGGGGAGAAGAACTGGCGGAGACGGTACAGAACGCCCAGACTCGAGGAAGCTGATTTCCTGATACCCTCCTCTTGAAAGAGTTCAAGTCGTAGGCAGGAGGAAATACAGATGAAGGAAGATTGTTCCAGAGTTTACCAGCGTGAGGGATGAAAGAGTGAAGATGCTGGTTAACTCTTGCATAAGGGGTTTGGACAGTATAGGGATGAGCATGAGTAGAAAGTCGAGTGCAGCGGGGCCACGGGAGGGGGGGAGGCATGCAGTTAGCAAGTTCAGAAGAGCAGTCAGCGTGGAAATATCGATAGAAGATAGAAAGAGAGGCAACATTGCGGCGGAATTTAAGAGGTAAAAGACTATCAGTATGAGGAGGAGAGCTGATGAGACGAAGAGCCTTAGCCTCCACTCTGTCCAGAAGAGCTGTGTGAGTGGAGCCCCCCCACACATGAGATGCATACTCCATACGTGGGCGGACCATGCCCCTGTATATGGACAGCAACTGTGCGGGGGAGAAGAACTGGCGGAGACGGTACAGAACGCCCAGCCTCAAGGAAGCTGATTTAGTAAGAGATGAGATATGAAGTTTCCAGTTGAGATTTTGAGTTAAGGATAGACCGAGAATGTTTAGTGTTGAGGAAGGTGATAGCTGGGTGTTGTCAAAGAATAGGAGATAGTTGTTTGGAAGATTGTGTCGAGTGGATAGGTGGAGAAACTGTGTTTTTGAGGCGTTGAAGGACACCAGGTTCCTCTTGCCCCAATCGGAAATAATAGTAAGGTCTGAGGCTAAGCGTTGTGCAGCCTCCAGCCTTGAGTCGTTAAGTTCCTGTAGGGTGGGTCTTCTATTAAAAGAAGTTGAGTAATGCAGAGTGGAATCATCGGCGTAGGAATGGATAGGACAGTTCGTTTTGGAAAGAAGATCATCTATGAACAACAGAAAAAGAGTGGGAGATAGGACAGAACCCTGTGGGACACCACTGTTAATAGATTTAGGGGAAGAACAGTGACCGTCTACCACGGCAGAAATAGAACGGTCAGAAAGGAAACTGGAGATAAAGGTACAGAGAGAAGGATAGAAACCGTAGGAGGGTAGTTTGGAAAGCAAAGATTTGTGCCAGACTCTATCAAAAGCTTTTGATATGTCCAGTGCAATAACAAAGGTTTCACCGAAACGGCTAAGAGAGGATGACCAAAAGTCAGTTAAGAAGGCTAGGAGATCACCAGTAGAACGCCCCTTGCGGAACCCATACTGGCGATCAGATAGAAGGTCAGAAGTGGAAAGGTGCTTTTGAATCTTCCGGTTAAGGATTGATTCAAAAGCTTTAGATAGACAAGAAAGTAAAGCTATAGGAAGGTAGTTTGAGGGATTGGAGCGGTCACCCTTCTTAGGCACAGGCTGTATGAAGGCATACTTCCAGCAAGAAGGAAAGGTAGATGTTGACAGGCAGAGGCGAAAGAGTTTGACCAGGCAGGGTGACAGCACGGAGTCACAGTTTTTAAGGATAATAGGAGGCACTCCATCAGGTCCATAAACCTTCTGAGGATTAAGGCCAGAGAGGGCATAGAAAACATCATTTTGAAGAATCTTTATAACAGGCATAAAGGAGTCAGAGGGGGGATGAGTAGGAGGAATATGCCCAGAATAGTCCAGAGTGGAGTTTTTAGAAAAAGTTTGAGAGAAGAGTTCAACCTTAGAGATAGATGAGACGGCAGTGTTGCCGTCAGGACTGAGGAGTGGAGGGAAAGATGAAGAAGTGAAGTTGGAGGAGATGTTTTTGGCTAGATGCCAGAAGTCACGGGAAGAGTTAGAGAAAGCAAGGTTTTGGCATTTTCTTTTAATGAAAGACTTTTTTGGTTAGTCGGAGAATAGATTTGGCACGATTTCGGGCAGAAATGTAAAGTTCATAATTAGCATTAGTTTGAAGGCTCTGGTACCTTTTGTGAGCTGCCTCTCTATCATTGACAGCACGAGAACAAGCGTGATTAAACCAAGGCTTTTCAGCATGAGGAGTAGAGAAAGAACGAGGAATGTATGCCTCCATTCCAGAGACAGTCACCTCTGTGATGCGCTGAGCACACACAGAGGGGTCTCTCTCCTGGAAGCAATAATCATTCCACGGGAAATCGGAAAAGTACATCCTCAGGTCGTCCCACCGAGCTGAAGCAAAATGCCAGAAGCATCGCCTCTTCGGTGGGTCCAGAGGGTGTACAGGAGTGATAGGACAGGATGAAGAAATAAGATTGTGATCGGAGGAGCCCAACGGAGAGAACAGTTTGACAGAATAAGCAGAAGGGTTTGAGGTAAGGAAGAGGTCTGGGCTTTAAATCGTTTGATATAATCATTCCAAGATCCTTTTCTTTACTTACTGCAGAAAGTTGTTGGCCATTCATTACGTACTGAACGCGATTGATATTGTTTCCGATGTGTAGCACTTTACATTTGTCAACGTTAAATTTAATTTGCCATTGATTGGGCCAACGTGCAAGTTGATCTAGATTTGATTGTAAAACTTCTTCGTCGAGTGTCGTAGTTACTTTAGTAGTGATTTTTGTGTCATCAGCAAATTTTGATATTTTGCAAGTGAGCCCATCATCGATATCATTAACATAAATTAAGAAGAAATGCAAAATGGCGCCACTATAAACACTTGCCTGCGCCACAAGGGGCTGGGGCCGTCCATCAGGCCCTATGCAGAAAGCCTACCGGCGCCACAGGCGAAGACGTAAAATAAAAGCATGGAACCAAGCACTGATCCTTGAGGTACGCTGCTTCTGACATCGAGCCAGTTAGATGTAAAACCGTTTAGAATTATTCTCTGTTTCCGCTCAGAGAGCCAGTCCACAAGCCAATTGTGAATGTTAACCGAGATACCGTGCGCCAATAGTTTACTGAGCAATCGTTGGTGGGGGACCTTATTAAATGCCTTTTGAAAATCAAGATATATGATATCTACTGATCTGCTTGTATCGAACACTTCAAAAATATCATGAAAAAAATCAAGTTAGTTAAGCACGAACGTTTACTAAGGAAACCATGTTGCGAATTATTTATTATATTATTTTCTTCGAAGAATTTCACCATATTGTCGCGAATTGTCTCCATTAACTTACAAACAATCGATGTCAGGGTAATTGGTCGATAGTTTCCTGGATGAGACTTGTCCCCCTTTTTGAAAATTGGTGTGACATTTGCTAGTTTCCAATCCGACGGAACTTTTCCAACTGTTAAAGATTTATTGAATATGATAGAGAGCGGTTTACAAATTTGATGTTTGATTTCTTTTGAAATTCTAAGGGTAATTTCGTCTGGACCAAGAGCTTTGCTTACTTTAATATTTTCAATTGTGCGTAAAATGTCACTGTCTATGATGAGCACGCCATTTAAAAGCCTCCGGCGGTTGAGGTGATAAACAATCTTCGTCGGTAAATACGGATGCGAAAAAGTTATTTAAGGATTGTAGCCATTTCATTTTCATCGAGCGTGTGGTTACCATTATCATTAGCAAGCTGTCCGATACTACAAGTGAGTAAATTTTTGTTATTTACATAGCTAAAAAAAAAAAGAAAAAAAATAGGATTAGATTTACTTGTTCTGCTATGTATTCTTCAAAAACTTTCTTGCTTCGTTTTATTAATTTCTTGGTTTCGCGGCGAATTCTGTCCAACTATAGTTTCGTTATTCCACCATTTGGGTTTCTTATTAATAGTTGAACGTCTGTTACGAAAGAGTACGCATATGCTTATGGCATTGTTTAATATTGTGGTGAAGGCCTCCCACGATTTATCAATCTGTTTCCATAGAAATTACAGTCCAGTCAGAATTATTTAAAATTGATCGGAGTCTTACGAAATTCGCTCGCTGTTCTTTGCTAACAATTACTTTACTTTCATTCATTTTGATGCTGAATGCGATTATTCGGTGATCGCTAGAACTAAAAACTGGACCAACATTTACTGCCGTTGGAAAGATAAGGTCAAGTATATTATTTTCCTGAGTCTGTTCTTGAACAAGGAGGAGGAAAAGGGGGAGGAGCAGAAATTAAATGTTTCGGCGTATCATACAGAGAGAGAGAGAGAGAGAGAGAGAGAGAGAGAGGAAACACACACAAAAAAGAAATTCAAGTCCCGTAATGTGATAAATATCTATAAAGATTAAAAATTAAAATAGCACTTACCTACTTCACATTCCTCTCCTTCCCATCTCCCTCCCGTCCTTCCATTCTTCCTTCCTAGGTTTCTTTCTTCATTTCTCCTTCCCTCCCTTCCAAACATCTTCCTCTCCCATATCCTTCCCTCCCTCCCTCTCGTCAGCTGGATGATAGCCAAAAACTAACAAGCGACTCTTAAACTATCATGCCTCCTCACGTTTCTCCTCCTCCTCCTTCTCTCCCACTCCCTTCAAGAAGGTATGAAGCTTTGTCACCTGTGGGAGAGTATGCACAGGAGTGTGTGTGTGTGTGTGTGTGTGTGTGTGTGTGTGTGTGTGTGTGTGTGTAAATGGTGGAGCTGTGTTGGAATTTGGTGTCAGGCCAGTTATACAAAGGCAGTCAAACGTACATACATACATACGCACATACATACATACATACATACATACATACATGCATATACATAGATGGATATTTACATATATACATACTTGACTTACTTGTGTGTGTGTGTGTGTGTGTGTGTGTGTGTGTGTGTGTGTGTGTGTGTGTGTGTGTATCTTTGTAGATATTTATCACATGACGGGACATGAATTTAATTTTTGTGTGTGTTTCCTCTCTCTCTCTCTCTCTCTCTCTCTCTCTCTCTCTCTCTCTCTCTCTCTCTCTCTCTCTCTCTCTCTCTCTCTCGCTGTGTGTGTGTGTGTGTGTGACGTGAGTGACGCTGTGTAGATTTGGCTCACATACACATGTTGAGAGAGAGAGAGAGAGAGAGAGAGAGAGAGAGAGAGAGAGAGAGAGAGAGAGAGAGAGAGAAGACTGGTGTAATGTCCGTAATTTTGTATAATGCTATGATGACACTGGTGATGCGATACGATGCCTTGGAAAAAAAAAAAACAGTAACCTGAGTATTTATATATTTCAGACTTTTTTTAGACTTTTTTTTTCACATCTATTAGTATTAGCATCAGTAGTAGTTGTAATAGTAGCAGTAGTCGTAATAGTAGTAGTAATAGAAGTAGTAGTAGTAGGAGTATTTGTAGTAGTAGTAGTAGTAGTAGTAGTAGTAGGAGGAGGAGGAGGAGGAAACATGGAAATGCAGTTTTATATATATATATATATATATACATATAAATATATATATATATATATATATATATATATATATATATATATTTATATGTATATATATATATATATATATACATATAAATATATATATATATATATATATATATATATATATATCTGCCTATCAACATCTATCTTTCCTTCCTGCTGGAAGTACGCCTTTGTACAGCCTGTGCCTAAGAAGGGTGACCGTTCCAATCCTTCAAACTACCGCCCTCTAGCCCTACTTTCTTGTCTATTCAAAGCTTTTGAATCAATCCTTAACCGGAAGATTCAAAAGCATCTTTCCACTTCTAACCTTCTATCTGATCGCCAGTATGGATTCCGCAAGGGGCGTTCTACTGGCGATCTTCTTGCTCTCTTAACTGACTCTTGGTCATCCTCTCTTAGCCGTTTCGGTGAAACTTTCTCTGTTGCGCTAGACATATCGAAAGCCTTCGATAGAGTCTGGCACCAGTCTTTGCTTTCTAAACTGCCCTCTTTCGGATTATATCCCTCTCTCTGTTCCTTTATCTCCAGTTTCCTTTCCGGCCGTTCTATCTCTGCGGTGGTAGACGGTCACTGCTCTTTCCCTAAACCTATCAACAGTGGCGTTCCACAGGGCTCTGTCCTATCACCCACTCTCTTCCTGTTATTCATCAATGATCTTCTTTCCATAACAAACTGTCCTGTCCACTCATACGCCGACGACTCCACTCTGCATTATTCAACCTCTTTCAATAGAAGACCATCAACACAGGAAGTACACGACTCCAGACTGGTGGCTGCAGAACGCTTAACCTCAGACCTTGCTATCATTTTCGATTGGAAAAGAAGGAACCTTGTGTCCTTCAATGCCTCAAAAACTCAATTTCTCCACCTATCAACTCGACACAATCTTCCAAACACCTATCCCCTATTCTTCGACAACATTCAGCTGTCACCTTCTTCAACACTAGACATCCTCGCTCTATCCTTAACTCAAAATCTCAACTGGAAACTTCATATCTCCTCTCTTGCTAAATCAGCTTCCTCGAGGTTGGGCGTTCTGTATCGTCTCCGCCAGTTCTTCTCCCCCGCGCAGTTGCTATCCATATACAGGGGCCTTGTCCGCCCTCGTATGGAGTATGCATCTCACACAGCTCTTCTGGACAGAGTGGAGTCTAAGGCTCTTCGTCTCATCAGCTCTCCTCCTCCTACTGATAGCCTTCCACCTCTTAAATTCCGCCGCGATGCTGCTTCTCTTTCTATCTTCTGTCGATATTTCCACGCTGACTGCTCTTCTGAAATTGCTAATTGCATGCCTCCCCCCTCTCCCGCGGCCCCGCTGCACACGACTTTCTACTCATGCTCATCCCTACACTGTCCAAACCCCTTATGCAAAAGTTAACCATCATCTTCACTCTTTCATCCCTCACGCTGGTAAGCTCTGGAACAACCTTCCTTCATCTGTATTTCCTCCTGCCTACGACTTGAACTCTTTCAAGAGGAGGGTATCAGGACACCTCTCCTCCCGAAATTGATCTTTCTTTCGGCCACCTCTTTTAATTCTTTTTTTGGGAGCAGCAAGTAGCGGGCTTTTTTTTTATTATTGTTTTCTTTTTTTGTGTGTGTGCCCTTGAGCTGCCCCTTTTGTTGTAAAAAAAAAAAAAAATATATATATATATATATATATATATATATATATATATATATATATATATATATATATATATATATATATATATATATTCATTTCTCATTCATCTCATATAAGATATTTTATTCATATCATATATTCATATCTTTTGCATCTTTATTCATATCCATGTTTAATGTTTATATTCATATAATCATATCATGTTATTCTTTTTTTCACATATATTATGGATAGCACTTCTAAAGAATCACATCATGTTCATACTATATTCATCAGTAATTAGTCATATCATATACATAATCGTATCACAGTCACATTCCTCTCATAACGGATCATATTTATATATTCACATCAATGAATATTCATATTCATATATAATACATGTGTAACACAGGGTATTTAATAAACTATAATATTGCTGTTATAATGCCGGACAAACCCTCATCTTCCTTTATTTAATACACACGTAATGGATTTTATACCTACTGACTGTACTAACTATACTTATCTCACAATGCTGAACATATGTAGCTACTTAATTTGTTTGTTGCTTCGTTGGTGGCACGCAGCCACTTGGCGGACACCTCCTTGTCTTGTGGGTAGAACAACACCATTACTCTGGGTCCAGTTTTGAAGTTTCCTTCACAGTAAGGCACACAGCACGTGTATGGCAGTATTATCTTGGTATGAGGCACAAATAATGTTTATGTTTACAAGTTTTTCACAGTTTTCGGAGTCAATAATGCACAAAACAGAGAGCGTGACCTCTCCCGACCGCAGCTGACCCGACACTACCAAACACTACCTGGCCTACGTCACTGCCTACTCTCCCCCCCAGTGAAGAAGCCTCCCCCTCTAGATGGCCTTTGTTCAATGCGTTAAGGACTTGGGAGTCAAAATCGCATCAAACCTCAAATTCTCACAGCAATGCATCGACGCAGCAAATAAAGCAAACAATGTTGGGCTTCATTAAAAGAAACTTTTTATTCAAGAATAAAGATGTAATATTTCCACTCTACAATAGTTTAGTCAGACCCCACTTGGAATATGCGGTACAGTTTTGGTCTCCCCACCATGCAAAGGACATTGCTAAATTAGAAGGTGTTCAGCGTCGGGCAACAAAAATTATCCCTTCCTTGCCGAACAAATCCTACGAAGAAAGGCTATCTACCCTTAACATGTTCTCTCTTGAGAAACGTCGCCTTCGAGGAAAACTGATCGAATGTTTTAAAATACTTAATGATTTCACGAATGTAGACAGATCAACATTGTTTAGGATCGATGACACTTTGCGTACGAGGAACATTGGCATCAAGCTCAAATGTAGACAAGTAAATTCAGACTGCACCAAATTTTTCTTCACCAACGTTGTAGTGGGAGAATGGACTAAGCTCCCACCTTCAGTGGTCCAGTGTAACACGATTGACTCCTTTAAAAACAAGCTCGACCGTCACTTCCTTCAACATAATATTAACTAGAGTTGAAATGCAACTTTTTGGAGCCATCTGATTAATGTAAAATGACTTAGGTTTAAGGACAGACCACCTAGTCTGGACCATGGGGTCTGTGTGGTCTGATTTTCTATGTAAATCTGTCAATCTCTCTCTCTCTCTCTCTCTCTCTCTCTCTCTCTCTCTCTCTCTCTCTCTCTCTCTCTCTCTCTCTCTCTCTCTCTCTCTCTCTCTCTCTCTCTCTCTCTCTCTCTCTCTCTCTCTCTCTCTCATTCTTCGTTTTCTTCCTATTTCTGTTGTTCCTCTTCCTCTTCTTGTATATTTTCATCTTTAGCTATCTCTTTTTCTCGCCGTCTCTTCTCTTTCGTACTATCTTCCTCTCTTTCCTTTCCCCTTCCTTTACTTCCCCTTTCTCTCTCTTTCTGTCTATTTCCCTATGTCTATCTATCTGTCTGTCTATCTTTAGTCGTATACGTCCTTCCGTCCCTCCTTCCTTCCTTTCAGTCCCTCCTTCTTTCCCTTCATTCACTTCTTTTCCTACCCCGCACTTCCTTTATTTTTCCTTCTCTCCCTTTCTCCCTCCCTTTCAACCCTTTCTCCCATTCTTATTTCCCTTTCCTTCTTCCCTCCCATTCCTACTTGCCTTCCATCTCTTCATTTGCCTTACTCTCCTTCCCTTCCCTTGCCTTCCTTCCTCCCTTCCCTTCCCTTCCCTTCCCTTCCTCTCCCTTCTTCCTCTTTCTCTCCGTAAATAAAGTAAACATGGAAACATGGAAACATGGAAATGCAGGCAACAGAAAGCCTATTGGCTCATTACGAGGTCGCCCGCTTGGGTGATTTAATCTGCTCGACCGCCACTTGGGGCTTGATGAGCAGATGAAATCACCTCGATATTGAGGAGCAGATGAAAGCCCCTCGTTATTCAGTTTACTCCCGACGCAGCGAAATGACGGTCGATTCTATATATGAAGGAGTTGATGGTATTCGCATTTACTACTTCTGAGGGAAGATTGTTCCAGTGGCGGATGACTCAGTTTGAAAAGAAACTCCCTCCAATGTCTGTGTTACATCGACTCGACTGAATAGGTAAACCGTTATTTCTAGTTCTTGAGTTGGTTTGCAGTTCAAAGAATTTGGAGTAATCGACGTTATTGAACTTTTTTAGATACTTGAAGACTTGAATCATATCCCCTTGCAGGTGTCTTTTCTCCAATGTAAAGAGATTGAGTCGCTTGAGTCGTTCCTCGTACGGTTGAGCCCTTAAGGCTGGAATCATCTTTGTGGCGCGTCGTTGAATCCTTTTCAGTAAAGCAATATCCTTTCTGTAATTAGGAGACCAGAACTGTACTGCATACTCGAGGTTAGGTCTTACCATGGAATTATCCAAGGATAGCATCACGTCTGGTGTTTTACACTCGAAGTTCCTCGCCATGAACCCGAGCAGTGTTGGCTTTGTTGTATGCTTTTTTACAGTGATTCGCGTGTTTCAGGTCGCTGCTGATAGTGACTCCAAGATCCCTTTCCTCCTGCATCGCCTGCAGAGGTATCCCATTCATGATGTATGTGTGGCTACTATTTTGGGACCCAATGTGTATGACTTTGCATTTGTCAACATTAAAAGACATTTGCCATTTTTCCGACCATTCGATAATGTGATTGAGGTCTTTCTGAATGATTTCGCAGTCGGTCTTTGTGAGGGCCTCTCCACCCACCTTGGTGTCATCTGCAAATTTCGATATTGTGGATTTGAGTCCTGACTCTAGGTCATTGATAAATATGATAAAGAGGATGGGTCGCAGCACTGACCCTTGAGGCACTCCACTAGTGACTGGAAGCCAGTCGGAAGGCTGTCCGTTGAGTTGTACTCGTTGTTTTCTGTCGGTGAGCCAATCTCTTATCCACGCGATCAGATTGGCTCCGATGCCCGCCGAGTGCAGTTTCTTAAGGAGTCGCTCGTGCGGTACCTTGTCGAAGGCTTTCTGAAAGTCCAGGTATATAACATCACTGGGGATGTGGGCATCCCAGTTTTTATATATACCTTGGAAGAAGTCTAATAAATTCGTTAGGCAGGAGCGCTTGTTTCCGAAGCCATGCTGGGTGTCGGAGATACATTATTGTTTTCTAGAAACTCAACAAGTTTGTCTCTAACAATCTTGTCGAGCATTTTTCCTGCCACTGATGTCAAACTTATGGGCCTGTATTTTAATGCAACGCTTTTGTCTCCTTTTTTGAAAATCGGTGTTACGTTCGCCATCTTCCAGTCTTCCGGGACCTTGTTTAGTTGAACTGACCGGTTGAATATGTTAGTGAGTGGTTGAAGTATTTGTTGTTTAAGCTCTTTTAATAACCGCGGGGACAAACTGTCGGGTCCCGTTGACTTGTTCGTGTCGAGTTTGTCCAAGTACTTTTTTACTTCTTGGTCGCATATTGAGTCAGTTTCCAGCGGCGTGATCTCACTCGGCGGTTCAGGACCCTCGGGAATGGTTTCGATGTCCTCGACTGTGAATACGGATGCGAAGTTACTGTTGAGGATTCTGGCCATCTGTTTACTGTCCTGAGTTATAGATCCAGTCTCGTCTGTCAGGGGACCAATATTGAATTTTAATTTTCTTTTTCGATCTTATGTACGTGAAGAATTTCTTGGAGTTAGTTTTGATTTCGCGCGCTATTTGCTTTTCATAGTTGCGTTTGCTACTCCGAATAAGGCTGCGACAAACTCTGAGGCTGTTGTGGTACTGTGTGCTGGCTTCGGCCGTAGCATTCTCTTTCATCAAATTATAATTCCTTTTTTTTAGGTTTACTGCCCTTTTTATTCCTCTGGTCATCCACGGTGGATCTACGGCCCCATTTACTCGCCTGGATTTCGTAGGCACTGTAGCCTTCTCTACCTGCAACAGCTTATCTTTGAAGACATTCCACGCGTTGTCGATTGTATTGTCGGTGATGCCAAGTTGGTCCCAGGTCGTAGGGGGAAGCAGCGCACGGGCAAAGTTGAAATTTCCTTTTTTGTAATCTGGTATCACTGACGGATTATCTACGAGTTTGTGACATATGTTGATATTAAAACGGATTAAGTGGTGATCGCACCCATTAAGTTTCTCACCAACTGTACAGTCGCGAATGAGGTCGGGGTCGTTTACTAATACCAGATCCAACAGATTGTTTTCTCTTGTTGGTTGAGTTACAACTTGAGTGAGGAACGAGTCCTCCCCCATTTCTATAAGCCTGTTACCCTCTTGATCTCCAGTCATCAGTCAATGTTAGGGCAATTAAAGTCCCCAATTACAATTGCTTCCTTGCTTTGTGTTAGAGAGTGAATCTCTTCGTAGAGGGCAGTGTCATCGTCTGCCTGTTGTTTCGGAGGCCTGTATACGGTTGCAAGTGTTAGTTTCTTGTTATTTGCGGTTATTTCCACATAGACAGAATCGTATTTCTCTGCGTCCTGTTTGTCTATTTTTATGGCAGGGAATGTACTTTTTACGTAGCAAACTACTCCTCCTCCTTTCTTGTGCTTTCGACTTTTGTGGAAGCTTTCGTACCCAGGGAATAACAGTTCGGATTCTAGATGTGTAGGTTGGCCCAAGTCTCTGTGATGGCTACTACATCTGGTTTGTCTGTTGCAATATACGCCCTAATGTCGTCCTTTTTTGGTATTAAACTACGTGCATTTGTGTACATGATAGAAATGTGGCCGTGACGAGTTGTACCAGTTCGCTTGTCGGAGGCGTCGTTAGTTACACAATTTCTTGTGAGTCGCACTGACGCTACGGGTTGGTTGATCAAGGACTGCCTTTGCCCCGTCCTCGCCCGCCGTTTTTTGAAAGGCTTTTCGAAAAACTTTTCACTGCCTCGTCCAGAAGCCTCCCGAAACGCGCCGAACCAACCTCATTCAGGTGTAGTCCATCGTTCCAAAACAAGTCTGGGCGCTCAAAGAAGTGGTGCCAGGCATTTGTAAACGCCACGCCTTCGTCGTCACAAATTTCCTTCAGACTAGTATTGATGTTGCTCGCTTTGCTGTTGAAGCCGGCGTAAGCGCTGATTCTGGGTAGAATTCCAGAGACAATGACGTGAGGGGACTTGGTCTTGTATCGCCGAATGACCTGACGGTATTTTGATAGTAGGGCCTGAGTTTGAGTAGACTGAACGTCATTTGTCCCCGCGTGAATCAGATAAACTGTCTTCCTTCGCGAGTTCCGTGACAGCATCGACAGCTGAAGTAATGTCGTCCAATTTGGCTCCCGGAATACAATAACGCCTCCGCGTCTCTGTATTCCTGCCGCAGAATCCCGTTAATTGACCTCTAACCAGCGAGTCCCCTACAAGTCTAACAGATGTTTTCAGCTTGTCTGTGCCCCGAAACTGTGTCTGATCTACGCAGACCACGGCAGGAAGAATGGTCTTGTGGCGTCTAATGGATGAGTAGTGAGCAGTGGGAGTGTGGTGGCGACTGGACGTGGAGGCGTTAGGAGGGCTGGTAGAGGGGAGGGACAAGGGGGAGTCAAGGGAAGATGAGGAAGAGGCGGAAGGGGTTGACTGCGGGGGAGTAGAGGAGGAGGATGTTGAGGAGGTGGAGGAGGGGTGAGAAGAAATGTATGAGGAGGGGGCAGAGTCGGAGGAGGAGGAAGGGGCGGAAGGGGTTGACTGGGGAGGAGTAGAGGAGGAGGATGTTGAGGATGTGGAGGAGGGGGGAGAAGAAATGTATGAGGAGGGGGCAGAGGCGGAGGAGGAGGAAGAGGCGGAAGGAGTTGGCTGGGGGCGTGTAGAGGAGGAGGATGTTGAGGATGTGGAGGAGGGGGGAGAAGAAATGTATGAGGAGGGGGCAGAGGTGGAGGGGGAGGAAGGGGCGGAAGAGAAGAGTGAGGAAGAGGAAGAGGAGGAGGAAGAGTAGGTCGTGGTGGTGATGGTGGGATGGGTGGGGGAGGGGGCGGGGGTGATGGCGGTGTTGGTGGTAAAGTTTTGTCGGGAGCAGAATAAGGTGGGGGGTGAAGAAGGGGGGGTGTTGGCGGCCAGTGGTGATGAGGTGGAGGAGGGAAGGGAGGAGGCGGGGGAGGGATGAGAAATGGAAGGGGCTGAGGAGGAGGAGGTATGTGATCGGGTCAGAATTTCGGAGTACGAAGAAGAAGAAGAAGAAGAAGGAGGAGTAGGGAGTGTTGGGAATGACGTCACGATATCCCATAATAACGCATTGGAGCGTTGTAGATCCTCGTTGGTTGGTTGTAGTGCCTGAATACGTAAGTCTAAGACAAAGTACCTACACATCGAGTCGCTGGTTTGGTAGTGAATCGCAGCATATTTTTTTGAACAATTACAGCAATTGAAATAGTTGTATGGCGTGATTACTTTTTGTTATTTACTGTTGCAAGACGATATAACGGTGAGCTTTACAGTTAAGATGAATTTTGTATCCGCGTGGGCTATGGTGAACACCTGGAGGGAGGTGGCTTTAAATCAGTCGAGTCACGATGGAGAGTTTGAGGTGTGGGATCTATGAGGGCCCACACGTGTTTTCCCTCTGGGATTAAAATTCTCCGGGAGATTAAACTTTTCCTCCTTTTCAAAACAGGTGTGCTGGTATACGGGTCGAGCTTTGTACTTCTACGTTAGTGACAGATTTTCTACGTTAGTAAGACATAAGAAGTTCACTGTCTTTCACTGGGTGCTGTGTTAGGTCGTGTAGTTGTAATCCTACTGAGGACAGACAGGAAACACAAAAAGTCGATATACAACTGATCCGCTCGTGCTTGCAGCAAGGAAGTCCTCTCACTGTAAGGTAATCCTCGCAACACTTCAAACACTAGTTAGACGCGTCACAGCACTGAGTTAGACGTTAATTAATTAGGTTGAGTGGTGCTAAATAAGACAAGTAAACAAGCACAGTTAATCGTTCGATTTCTGAGAAGGCGTATTTACACACAAAATAACAAGTGTCGGTTCATCAGACGAGGTGAAAAGCAAGGTTTAGGTTTGATGCCGGCCAGCAGCAAGGTCAACGTCCGTCCCTTTGAGGAGGTCAGGCGAGACTGAAAATGAAGTGAAATACGCGGGTGGTGTCAGGTCCCTTTGGTGTATATTTCGAAGTGTGGGGATTTCAGGGAGAAAGTTGTGGAAAGCTTTTATCCCTGACAGTTTTGCTTCTTTTTTTCATTTTTTACTTTTTTTCCATTACTTCAATTTTTTATTGTTTTTTGTGTTTCCTATTTTATTTTATTTTTTTGTAATATACTTTTTTTTTTTAGTTTCGCCTTTGTGTTTCTCTTATCTGTGTGTTCCTTCGTTTCTTTTTTTTTTTTTTTTGGTGTTTGATTATCGTGTTTTTTGTTTTTGTTCTTTCGTTCAATTTTATTTGTCGTTGGTTCCTTTATGAATTCCATACTTGTAATTTCTCTTCATCACTCGTAAATCTTTTTTTGTCAACTTTCTTCATGTCATTTCCCCCCAATTCTTGTTTTGCTAGATTTATGTTTATTTTTTGTCCCATTTAAATTTTGTTCTTTTTCCTTTTTCCCACCTTTAATTTTTCCCCATAAACTAAACTAAACAATGTGACAAAAAAAGACGCCTGATAAATGCTAGACCAACATAGACAGATGGATGGATTGAAAGACGGATGTAAATAAAAGGAAACAAAACTGACAAAATATACGCGAGGATGATCTGGGAAAACAAAACGACTGGAGAGAGAGAGAGAGAGAGAGAGAGAGAGAGAGAGAGAGAGAGACGTTGCACGTTTTTCCTTTTTACTTGGTTCCACCTTATCTATTTCCTTTTTGTCTATTGCGTCAGGTGAGCTGAGGGGAGGGAAAGGAGGGAAATCCTACATGCAATCAGCGAGTTTCCGTATTCCTCAGGTGTAAAGTGTTAGGAAAGTTTATCTCGCTCCCCATTGATTCCATTTGATGTGTTTAAAGTGTCTCCTCTGCTCTTCTCGCCCTCGCTTTTCCCTCTTCCTCGTTCCTGTCTGTCTATGCCTTTTTTTCTTGTTTTGGATTTTTTTCTCGTCTTTCCCCTCTCCCTCTCCTTCTCTCGATTCCTTCTTCCTTTCCGTCTCTCTTTTTTCGCTCCTGTGTTCTGTTCTTCCAACTTTCCCCTCTCGATTTCTCCTTCTCCCCTCTCCCTTTCTCTTCCCTCCCTCTTTTTTCCTTACTATTGTTCCTTACCTCTTTTTCTACTCTCTTCGTTCCTACTCTCTCCCATCCCTCTCTGTTTCCCTCTCTCCCTTATTCTCCTCGTTTTCACCTCTCGCCTCTCTCTCCTCTTCATACTTATTCTCCCTTCCTCTCTTTTCCCCCTTTGCTTGTTTCCGCCCTCTCACTTTCCTCTTTCCCTCTCCCTAGCTTCCCTTACTTTTCCCCTTTACCCTTTCATCTTTTTTTCCCACTTTCCTTCCCTTCCCTCTCCTTTATTCCCAACCTCTTTTTACGCCTCTCCCTCTATCGTTCCCACTCGCCTCCTCTCCCTTCTCTCATCCTTCTCTTTTTCTCTCTCCCTTTTACCCTCTTTTTCCTTCCCTTTCTCGCCTCCCTTTATCCTATATCCTTTACTCCCCTCTTTTCCCCTTTTCCTTCGTTCTCACCCTCCTCTCCCACCCCCACCACCACCACCTATAATGATAATAATAATAATAATAATAATAATAATAATAATAACAACAACAACAGTGACAACAGCGGCAGTATCGTCCCAGTCCGGCCTTTCAGCGCACCGTCCGCCTCGTCGCCCTTCGCCTCATCTGTTTCTGTTTTACTTAATCTCCTCCGCCTCGCGCGTCCCCTTCGTTCGGGCCTTTTTAAACCGGCCGCCCCTTGCTCCCTTCCCTGCCCTTCCATTCCATTCCTTGCCCTGCCCTGCCATGCCATGCCCTGCCCTGCCTTTCCCTTCCCTGCCCTTCCCTCCCTTCCCCTGCCCTGCCCTGCCTTTCCCTTCCCTTTCCTTCCCTTCCCTTCCTTTCCCTTCCCTTCCCTTCCCTACCTTCCCCTTCTCCTCCCCTCCCTGCCCTTACCCTCCCGTCCTTCCCTACCTTTCCCTTCCCTTCTCCTCCCTGCCCTTCCCTTCCCTTTCATTCCCCTACCTGCCCTTTCCTTTATTTCCCTTCCCTTCCTTTCCATGTGTCCCTGGGCAAGTTAGTCAGTTAGTGTGTGTGTGTGTGTGTGTGGCGTCTCCTGCCAGCCGTGGCCGCCACTCAGCCGTCCAAGACAACTTGAAAACTTAAGCCGCCAACTCTTGAGCTTTTTACGGTAAACTCGCTGCACTCAGGCGTCTGTAGGGCAGAAGTTAAGCGCACACACACACACACACACACACACACACACGGCTAAATTAATTCACTAACATATTTCTTTCCGTTAATATACATATCTTAATCCAACACTCAAGAAAATAAAAAAAATAATACTTGGAGTGGTGAGACATACTAAAGAATCAAGGAAATAAGCAACCATGAAAAAAGTGACTGTCAAGGAATCGAAAATAATCAACAAAAATATGGAATCAATCACACCAAAAGATACAGACAAAGACACGCACTAACGAAACTGGAAAAAAAGTAAAATAATAAGCAGTGAACGAATGACACAACCCAACGTCCACATTAGCCCCGGAAAAAGAAAAAAGTTTCAGAATATTCAAAAGGTGAAGCGAAATACGGAGCTCAAATGACAACTGCCACACGAAACTACGTAAAAAGCATCTGAGCATTCCGGTTAAAGGTACGATACTCTATTCACATTAACTCGACAAATAAGCTCCTCCCCTTCTCTTAAACAACCGCATACCATTGGCCAATCCACAAGCAAGATACGCCCACTCTCTAACTCAGATTGCATGTGATTGGTGGGATGCTGGAAAGGTTAAATCTTACAGGTGGTTAGTAGCCTAGCATCGGCAGGACTTTACTTGCAACGTGGATAGAGTATTATTTAGGCTGAAGGTACTGTGGCATGACATTAAAGAGGAGGAGGAGGAGGAGGGAATCCTGTATGCATAGGAATGTCGGTAGTCAGGGCATGTTGTGTGTGGAGCTGACGATACGTGAGAAATCAGGTTGAGGTGATACTTATGCTGCAGCGAGAGAATGGAAGGGAGTGAGGCTGCGAAATTAAATTATAGTGTACGGAGATAAGGGAGTAGATAGCAAGCCAGGAGGAAGGGAGGGAGTGAAGCTGGAGATGAAAATTGATAGTGAGGGGAGGAAAGATGAAAGGGGGAGATGAAAAGATGGCATGGGGAGTGATATATGGAGGTGAAAAGATGGTGAGGGGGGAGGGAAGGATGCTGAAGCGAGAAGAGAGTGAACGTTGATGAGAGCAGTAGGAAATGATACAGATATATAATAATGACGAGGGTGTTAGCGAGTGGATGAGGCAGAGAAGTAAAATCATGGAGGAAGAGAAAGATACTGAAGGAAGATCAAGTGGGATGTAAGAGAAGAGAGAACGAAGAAAATGAAAGATGTAATAAAAGAAACGAAGAGGCATGGTGAGTGGAGGAAGTGAAAGAGACTACAGGGAATTAAATAGAGAGCTAAATTACCGTCAGAGGAGAAGGGAATGGAAGAGGAAGAGGTGGAAGAAAGTAATGAAAGAAACGATTTTGAGGAGAGTGAGAAGGGAGGCTGGTACACTAAATAAGGATGGTGAGGGAGAAAGAGAGTGAGGAGAAAGGATGGGGAGTGTAAGGAAGATGAAGGGAAACTAGAGAGTGCGACAGAAAAACGTTATGAAAGTGATGGGAAGGAAACGAAACAATGATTAAGTGGAGGATAACAAGGGAAGCTAGCAGACGAATTGATGACAGGAGAAAATGAGGCAGACGATGCAGGGGTGAAGGATGGAAAGGAACGGAGGAAGTGTAGTGTGGAGACAAACCTTTAGTGAGAAAAAAAAAAAAGGAAGGCAACGAGGCTGACAAAGATGATAGAGAGGGAGGCTAATGTAAGGGGAAAGAGGGAGCAAGGTGAAACCATTGTGACGGGACTGAGAAACGCAGGAAAAACGAGCAAGAAAATCTGTAAATGTAAGTATGTTCGGACAACCGTGAAAAAAATATATAAACTTATCGAGTGTGAAGAAGGAAACTAAAACGGTGGCGCAGAAAAAGAACGCGTGAGAAATTCGGAACTGTAAATGTAAGAAGCAACACAGGTTTGCCTAACCTGTCGATCTTATAATATAGTTCCATTTCATTATTCAGTTTCCTTATCCATTCATTGTTTGCGTGTTATACTCTCTTTTTCATTGCATCTCTTTATCCCTTTTCCTATCATTCTTATCACATATTTCCATTTCATTATTATTTCACTTCCTAATATTTCATTCCCTTATTCCCTTCGTTTCACTCCTTTTATCTTTATTTATTCCTTATATTTTTCCTCTTATCTATTTATCCCTTATTATAGATAAGGGATAAATAGATAAGAGGAAAATTATAAGGAATAAATAAAAATAAAAGGAGTGAAACGAAGGGAATAAGGGAATTATATATTATATTTCCATTCCATCATTATATAACTCTCTTATTATTACTATTACCTATTTAACTTCGCGCATCAATTCATCAGTTCCGTTGCTGCTCGTATTTCCTTAGAACGCATTTATGTTCCTTATTTCTCGCCGCCTTGCGTCGCGTTTATCGTTTCCATTCCGTGCAACGAGCGGCAAAGCGGCGCGGCGGCGAGGGAACGACTGTTTTTTGCCTTCGTTTCGGCGAATAATTACCTACACCAAAGAAATTGGGAGGAGGTTATATTGTCGGTCCGGTCAGTATGTTTATTTGTTTGTTTGTTTGTTTGTTCGTTAACAGTCTCCTGTGCACAATTTTGCATATATCTCAACCAATTTTTTCAGGAAAGTTTCGTGTCCATCCAGAATAGAACCCATTATTTTTTTATGTCAAAGGTCAAAGGTCAAGGTCTAGGTCGCACAAAAGGTCAGATTGGCCATAACTTCGGTTCTCTTCATCGTAGAGACTTTAGACTCAGTTCATATTTTAGCTCATGGACAGACGCACCTTGCATGGCCTTGACCTTGACCTTTGACCTTGACCTTGATCTCGAAAAGTTCGCCCATGGTCAAAGTTTCCATAAAATAGACATCAAATTTCGAAGCAAATGCCTCCATATGATGCACCTTGCACGGCCTTGATCTTGACCTTTGACCTTGACCTTGAAAAGCTCGCCCAAGGTCAAAGTTTCCAGAAAAATAGAATTTTATCAAATTTCGAAACAAATGCTTCCATATGATGCATAGAATCACAGTCGATGCCCATACCAATTTTCTGGACGATCTTTGGCGGAGGTGTGCACTCTCCGAGTGCTATGCGTCTAGTTTATTATTTATTTTTGAAAGCGACACTCGTGGGCGAGACAAATGAGAGGCCGGGATTAAAGATAAGTCCAAATAAGGCAATGTGTGTGTGCGTGTGTGTGTGTGTGTGTGTGTGTGTGTGTGTGTGTGTGTGTGTTATGTGTGTGTGTGTGTGTGTGTGTGTGTGTGTGTGTGTGCGCGCATATAATCATAGATTTAAATATTTGACGGCAAGAGAGAGAGAGAGAGAGAGAGAGAGAGAGAGAGAGAGAGAGAGAGAGAGAGAGAGAGAGAGAGAGAGAGAGATTGAATTTGTGTGCATTTTTGCGTGATTGTGTGTGGGTGTTGGATTGGGTGTTAGTGTATATGTGCGTGTGTTTGTGTGTGTGTGTGTGTGTGTGTGTGTGTGTGTGTGTGTGTGTGTGTGTTCATAATAATAATAATAATAATAATATACGGTTCATTTAGGGAGAAGCAGCTCGAGAGCTGAAAATATACATATTATATGGGGAGATCATTAAAACTACAAACTTAAAATTAACTTAGGAGTAAAGAGTCTATGTGTTCAGGATTTTCACTATTGTTGGTATTGCACTGTTCTTATACCTGTCAATACGCGCACGTATGGGGAGCAGCTTGTTGTGGTGTCGGACATTGTGGCGGGGAGGGGGAGCTACCGGGAGGAGCAGGTTCCAATGTCGTGGGTGGTGAAGGAGTTTGGTAGCGAACTGCTGGAGGAGGTGTTGGTGGTGAGCTGCAGAGCGGGGAGGGCCTCCTGGTAGGTGGTGTAGCTGGTCCCCAGGATCAGCCGCACCGCCCTTTTCTGCACCCGCTCGAGTTGATTGCGTTGAGTGGCGTTGAGGGAAGATGACCAAGCAGGGGACGCGTACGTGAGCCAAGGGAGTATGAAGGTGGAGTACACACTCGCCAGCTCACGCGCGGGTGTCCCCAGCTTCTTCAGTCTTCGGTGTGTGTGTGTGTGTGTGTGTGTGTGTGTGTGTGTGTGTGTGAGATTGGAAAATGAAAAACGTAACACGGATTTTTAAGAATTATAGGTCCATTAGTCAAACTTCTTTAATAGATAAGCTACTCGAGAGCATATTTCAGACAAAATTGTGAGTTACCTTGAAAGCCACTCGTTAAGGATTCTCAATATGGCGTCCGTAATAAGAGAACATATTTGTTGAATCTATTTAACTTTTAATAACGATCTCTTTCGCAGCTTGTGACGTAACCAAGTCACTGGACGTAGTCTACCTTGATTTTCATAAATCGTTTGATTTGTGAAACCATAAATTACTTTATTTTATAAAGCAGCTAGGTATTGACGGTAAAGTATGCTAATGGATCGCATATTGGTTGAGCAACAGATAGCAAAGAGTAATGATAGATGGACCTAACTCAAGAGTGGGCGCCCGTCAATAGTGATGTCCCTCAGGGCACGGTTCTTTGTCCAGTTATATCTATGGCGTTGACGTTACTCGGTAATCTTATTAGTAAATTTGCTGACGACACAAAGATTGGTAATTATGTCCTCACCGATGAAGACAAAGCCTCTAAGAAGATTTTCATAAAATATCAGGTTCTCCATTTAATGTTGATAATTGTCAGGTTCTCCGAATTGATAAAAAAAAAATAAGGTTCGATTATGAAAGCAAAATGAAGATTATCTCATTTCACATTCAGACAACCATCTCTACCCAACCATGAGAGAGAGAGAGAGAGAGAGAGAGAGAGAGAGAGAGAGAGAGAGAGAGAGAGAGAGAGAGAGAGAGAGAGAGAGAGAGAGAGACTTTACATAGATTTACATAGAAAATCAGACCACACAGACCCCATGGTCCAGACTAGGTGGTCTGTCCTTAAACCTAAGTGATTCTACATTAATCAGATGGCTCCAAAACTTTGCATTTCAACTCTAGTTAATATTAGGTTGAAAGAAGTGTCGGTCGAGCTTGTTTTTTAAAGGAGTCAATCGTGTTACACTAGATCACTGAAGGTGGGAGTTTATTCCATTCTTACACTACAACGTTGGTGAAGAAAAATTTGGTGCAGTCTGAATTTACTTGCCTACATTTAAGTTTTGTGCCATTATTCCTTGTTCACAAAGTGTCATCGATCATAAACAATGTTGATTTGTCCACATTCGTGAATCCATTAAGTAGTTTAAAACATTTGATCAGTTTTCCTCGGAGGCAACGTTTCTCAAGAGAGAACAATCATGTTTTAAGTTCGGAAAGTCTTTCTTCGTAAAGGTTTGTTGCGCAAGGAAGGGATAATTTTTGTTGCCTGACGTTGAACACCTAATTTAGCAATGGCCTTTGCATGGTGGGGAGACCAAAACTGTGCCGCATATTCCAAGTGGGGTCTGACTAAACTATTGTAGAGCGAAAGTATTACATCTTTATTTTTCAATAAAAAGTTTTTTTTTTTAAGGTGGGTTGTAAAATCTCAAATCCCATGTTAAATTCCTTATGTTCTAAGCGTATCTCCTCCCGATAGCAGACCCTATCCCTTACACATACTTTCATAAGCTGCAGTAGAAGATATGTGTACAACAAAAAGTTCAACCGAAGAGATATTTTTTAAAGTGCAAAATCATGGTTTTGAGATATAGCGATGACGTTGAAATATTTTTTTGTATTTTACCTATTCCAACTTGGGCCTTGAAATCCACAGGATACATACATCAGGATATGAAGAAAAAAGGAGGCATGGTTTCCTTAACTTACTTTCATTGGATGTATACACAGGCAGCGACGGAAAGGAAGAGAGAGGAGACGAAGAGGAAATAAAAGGTTAAAAAAGGATAGAGGAAATGAGAGAGAGAGAGAGAGAGAGAGAGAGAGAGAGAGAGAGAGAGAGAGAGAGAGAGAGAGAGAGAGAGAGAGAGAGAGAGAGAGAGAGAGAATATCATTCAAGATTAACGTTTTCATCACCACACAATACACCTGCGATATTCGGAAGTGTTCAGTAACGATAATATAACAAAAATCATAGGCCGAGGCTGCTTTCTGATGCCAACACTTTTCTAAACTCAGTCATGACGCCGCTTTCCTCCAACACGCAATTCACGGAAGAAATACCACTTGTGTAGTGAGTATAAAGGGTTGTCTCGTGAATAAAATTGAAGGTTTCGTTTGCAGTATATTTGGTTTTGAGTGAGTGGAGTAAGATTATGTCTACTCCGTGAAATCAATAATAAAATTGGATATATTCCAGTTATAAGTGCTCACATATAAATCGGTGTTAGTGTGCCTGACTTTTTATCAATACGAGGCTGTCACTGAACGAGTTTTAAAACAAAGAGGCGAGGTAGCGTTTCTTCTTTGTGCCTTTATTATCTCCTCCTCCTCCTGTTCCTCTTCCATAATATTTTAACTGTCTTCTCATACACAGTCTAAACACCTATCACTTCACTACTTCGATCTTCCTTCTCTCTTCCTCTTCTTCTTCTTTCTTGTTTCTCCGTTAACTCCTCTTGTTCCTCTTTCATAATGCCTCAACTCACTTTTCCTCATTCCTAAACTGCACAACTAGCACTTCACCTCAACATCCTCCTCCTCCTCCTTCCCCTGTTCCACTTCCGTTATGCCTAATAACCCTCTCCCTTTTTTTTCTCATCCTGAACCTACACAACCATCATTTCCCTACCCACTCCTTAGTCTACACAACCATCACAACCGCTCTTGTTCAGTAACAGATGCAGTTGTAGCCGGTCTGTTGCCTACACCCCCTGACACACTCCCCTTGCCCATGTCCACCTCTGCAGGGCTCGTCTACAGCCCATACGTGCATAGTGAAGGAAAACAATCATCAACAGGTCTCTCTCCTCCCTTCATTCCTGCTCCAACCTTGGTTGAGTACGGACCTCCGCTCGCTCCTCCTGCATTCTACCTGTGGTTCAAGTCTTCGAGACTTCACACACAGCTGTTGTCTGCTGGAGTCTGAACTGTGCCAGCAAGCCCTTGTTGCTTCACCCACCTTCTATCGAGGCATTGCCTGCCTCGATGGATAACTCCGAGTCCGGGGCTTCTACACTCGAGAATGACCTCGCCATGTCTGACGAAGACGACTCACCCGCAGTGAACCACTGGCCCGAGCTGCCGAACCTTGTCTCCCACCTGTCGTCGTCCACTCCCAGCCATGGTAAACCGATCACCACCAAACGGCCCGCAGACGACTCAGACGACTCACACGACGCAGCCGCTGAGGACTGCCTCCGCCCTCTGGCCAAGACTGCAAAAAGTGCCCCCACGGGTGTTGACACGACTCCTCCTCTGCCTCTTCCTGTTGCCTCGACCCCTGCCGCCTCCCGGACATCCGCCAACCTCCCAGCTTTCGCCCCACGAGACACGTATGTCAAGCTATCCTTCCCTGGCAACCCGTCCACCGACACGAAGGTCCGATGGTTGTCGGAGGTTACTAAAGCCTTCCACCTCCAGCGCGATATGGCCGAGGTCAAGATGGCTGCCGTCACCTCCAGGTTTGTTTATATCTCCCGGCAGCGAACTGACATCATCTCCCGCGTTCAGGCTGGGGAGTTCCTGTCGCTGCCTCTCACCCCAATGGACTCACCTGACAGGCCTCGCAAGTTCCCCAGCTACATCCTTACCCGTTACCCTGTTGACGTGGACCCGCGTCTTGCTGAGGGTCACCAAGGCGTTTACTCGGCAAGACGCTTCATCCAAAACGGCTCCCCCATTAACAGGATTGTTGTGGTGTGGAGCCTTCCTGACCCGCCTCCACCCACTATGGCCTTCGACTTCCTTCCGTGTCTGCCCCCCTGTGAGGTGCGTAAGCTCCAAAATGATCAGCCTTGGTGTTTCAGGTGCTGGGGCGTTGGCCATATCTCCAGGTACTGCTCTGCCTCACCGAAGTGTGCCTGGTGTGCTGCTGCTCACGACACGAGGACATGCCCGGTCAAGAACGAGAGTTCCCGTCCAGCTGCTTCCACCTCCTCCGACCTTCAACCACCAAAGGATGTGTCCCTCTGGAAGTGCCCACGGTGCCTTCAGCCGGGGGTTAACGTGTGGCACGGCTGTGCTCGGCGCCAGGCCCCGCTTCGTACCTCCTCGACAGCGTCACCACCACCTCTGCCACCGCTGTCTAATAAGACTGCTAACCCCACTGACTCTGCCTCTCCACAGGATGTGGCACTTCGCAAGGCCATTTCTTCCCTCCAGGCTCGTGTCACTACTATGGAGGACCGTTTCTCCGCCCTCGACGCCAGGATCAACGAGCTGGTTGCCGCCCAGGCAGCTACTGCCTCCAAGCTCAACACCATGGTCGAAGCTCAGGAGGCCGTCGTCACCGCAGTCTCCTCCCTCACAGAAAAAATGGATACCATCTGTGCTCGACTTGAGAAGCTCTACCAGACACCTCCTGCCTCTGCCATGTCTCCCTCAGGTTGCTCGTCTACCTCCACTCCTCACCGGTCTCACTTCTCAAAGGGTAAGATTCGACGCTAATTTCCAACTTGATATCATATCTTGGAATGTTTGTGACATCACCAACCACGCCAAGCTTGCCCAGCTCAAGGCCTATGTGTATCAACACCATCCAAACGTCATTTTGCTACAGGAGGCATTTCCAGGTCGGCCGCTCCCCGCTGGGCAAGCTCCTCCTCTCACAGGGTACGTTCCGTACGTCCACATGGTAAGGAATGGCCTCCTGACGTACATTCATTGTTCCTTGCCTCACCGCCCTCTCTGCACATCTACAGATCCTGACACGACCTTTCAGCTCTTTGAAATCACGCTTGGGGGTGGCCTCCTTCAGATATGCAATGTGTACTCTGCCCCTGCTCGCCTCAACCTTGCAGCTCTTCCACCTCCTACGGTGCTCTCATTCGTGACTTGCTGGATCGCCTTCAGAGACGGCTTCAACCACTCCAATGGCTCACAAACAACTCTTCGGGCATCTCCATTCCTGTGGCCAGGACCATATATATTACTTTTATTCGCTCTGTCGTTGATTACCTCTCCCCTGCCTTGGTACAACTTCCCCGAACGACTTTAGAGCCCTTGGAGAAATTTCAGAACAGAGCGCTGAGAGTTATTCTTGGGTGTCCCATGTCTACAAGGATTGTAAACATGCAATGCGAGCTACGTCTTCCACCCTTGGTCGAGAGAATTTATTCCAATGTTACTCGCCTCACTGTTAAGTGCCTCCATCTCCCACATCTCTCGCCCCACTACTCGCAGCTGATCAGGATGTCGCTTGGACCCGCTCGACCTGTTCCTCCTATCTTGCCCGCAGGTCGTACCCTTATTCGAGCTGTCTCTTCCTTGATTCGCAGTCTTGATTTGGATGTCCGTGCTGCTGACGTGCCCCCTGGCCCGCCCCCGTGGATGTTGCCAACGCCAGAGGTCAGCTTAACTCCTACATCCAAGTCGGACCCGCCTCCCCTACAGCTGCAGTTGGCCCTGGAACACGTAGCGACAGTGACGTCCTCCATCGCAGCTCCACGCCGTCTCTACACTGACGGGTCACTGCAATCGGACGGTGCAGCTGGTTGTGCGGTTTTCTCACCTGACTTGGAGCCGCCTCCTGGGGGTTGGGTTGGCCGTCGCCTCCATGACCACTCCAGCTCCACATTATGTGAGCTGTATGCCATACTAGATGCTGTCAGTCTCGTTTGTCAAAGGAGTAAATGCTGCTATTATTTGTGATTCAAAGCCTGCCCTTCAGTCCCTGTCTGCTGTCCATCCCACCCACCCTCAAGTCGTTCAACAGATCCTGTCCTTTTTATCTTTAATGAATGCTCGTATGTTGCACGTCAAATTTTTATGGGTGCCATCTCATGTGGGTTTATGCCATAATGCCACAGCTGACCGCCTTGCCAAGGAAGCCTGCTGCCTACCTCCACGTGGTGATGCCCGTCCTCTCTCCCTGCCCTGCAACCTCTCCAGAGTCCGCTCCGCCGCCTTTCTTCCTGCACGGCGTCGTAGGGATACAGAGAAGCCTCACAGCATCACCATCAACCACTATGAGGCCGTCTGCCGCCACAAGTACTCGTACCGTCGCCGGGGCCTCATGGTTCGGAGACACAATGTTGTTTCCGCACGTCTGCGGTTAGGCTACCGTCCACCGTGGCAGGTCGCCGGAGTGGAGGGGGAGCCTGTGTTCACCGAACGTCGCCTGTGCCGCTCACCACTGTCAAACACCATCGAACACTACTGCCTGGCCTGCCCCACTGTTCGTGGATTGCTATCCCAGGGACAGCCGCTGGATGCTGTCTGCCGCCACCTCCTGAACCACGACTCTCTTGATGTAATCCTGGTGCGCCACCCTCGTTTTGGGGGGTTTTCATAGGTGTGTGTGTGTGTGTGTGTGTGTGTGTGTGTGTGTGTGTGTGTGTGTGTCCATTGGTTTAGTTAAAATCCGCCCTTGATCACAATTGTATTCAGCTGATCTTGTACATAATGTCTGAGGCTATTGCCTAATAAATTTATCAAACAACAACAACATCTCTCCTCCCTTCACCGACCCTTTTGGCCCTTCTCTGCGGGTCCGAGGGTTAGCCTTGAACAGGAGGAAGTTGTGGTAGTTGTGTAGTGTGAGAAAGACGAGGAGAGAGAGCTGAAGGAGGAACAGGAGGTAATGAAAGAACTAGGAAGAAGAGGAAAAGGGGGATGAAGGAGGAGAGAAGCGATAATTGTGCAATCTGAGAATGACGAAAAGTTATGAAGTTATTATGGAGGAGGAACAGGGGGACGAGGAGGTAATTAAGAAACTGGGAGGAAAAAAGAAGGAGGAGGAGGAGGAGGGAGAATTAGTGAAATGATAGTTATGGATAGTTTTGTAGCTGGAGGAGCAGCACGTATTAAGGAGAGTAGGAGGTAACTAAGGAACAAGAAGGAGGAAGAAGAGGTGAATATTATTGGTAGTTATATATTTGGAGGAGGAGGCGCAGAAGGAGGAGGAGGAGGACAGGAGGTAATTATGAAACAGAAGTGAAGTTATAGTTATGAAGTTGGAGAAGGAGAGAGAAAAAGGTTTATTATGATATTATGGAGAGGGAGCGGAGGAGGAAGTAATGATAGTTATGTAGTCAAAGAGGAAAGAGAAAGGAGAAGGAGAATGGGGGGTAATAACCAATCCTAGAGGAAGGGGGAGGGGAGGGGGTAGCGCAAGAGGAAGGGGAGGAGGAAGGGAAGGCGAACAGTTGCCAGTCAAGGAGAGATCCCGGCGTGAGAAGGCTGTGGGGACGGTGTGGAGGCAGCGGAGACACTTGTCGTTCAGGTGACGGTGAGTGTCGTGCACTGTAGTTAAGTTAAGGCTCTGAATCTATGTTGATGCTCGGGAGCGATGTTTTCGGGGTCAGGATCTGTTTTAATGCTAGTATCTGTGTACATTGTTTACTTATATCCTAACCAGCCTAACTCATTCCAGCCATTCCTGAGGTCCACATCCACCCAACAGCTTCCTCTTCTGTACCTCCATTATAATAGCACGTTTCCGTGCAATGCTCATCCACCCAATCAGCGAGCAATGTCGTTAATTACCTGCATATTGTTTACTTTCTCACCAATCCAGATCATTCCACCCATGTTTAAGGTTTATTTCCACATCCACCCACTAGCATCCTCTTGCCTTTCTACCTATTGCTCATCCACCTTAGTAGTAGTTTGTTAGCTAGCAATGATAACATTCCTCCCCTGCTCCCCACCTAGTCCGCATCTTGAGTTACACAGAATCTGTTTTTAATGCTAGTATCTGTGTGCTAGCATCTAGCATCCTCTGATGTCCATCCACTATAGTGTATCGAATCTAACTTGAGCCTGTAGGCACGGCTCCCCTGAGCCGCGCTAATGCCACATCACCCCATCACTCTCCTCAGAGGAGCTCGCTACCCCCCCACCCCCCCACCCCTTTCTCTCTCTTTTTCTCTTTTTTCTCTTTCTCTTTCTCTTTCTCTTTCTCTTTCTCTTGTTTACGTTACATATAATATCTTTTGCTTGGCTGTGCAGCACGCGAGAGTGAGACCTACGTGAGTCTTCCCTAGTCATTCATAACACCGTGCAGTCGTATTATGAATGTGTATATTCCATAAATAGATAACGTACAGAATAACAGCGAGACACCGCCTTGTGCAGACCATCGCTTCATGCTTTGTATAATCCACCAAGCCCTCACCTTAAAATTCTACCTCCACACTTCATATCCACCCATTCCACCTAAAATTTATCTCCTAGCCAAAAACTTATTAAAGCCTATTAAAGTCGCTCAGTCCACCTTTCCACTCGCGGTCTTTTCTTAAACTCTTCCACCTGTTTTCTACCACCCTTTCTTTCCTACTATGCATTTCAGCGGCAGACAAACGGTGTTTTTTGCAGGTATCTCCTAAACTAATCGTTGGATGAGTATGATATTTCAGCACACTACCTTGAACATCCGTTCGTAATTTTTGGTTAACATACCATATTGCTATATGTGTTATGTGAGGAGTTTACTGAGTGATATTACGCCTAATCCAGTCATCATATCAAAGGTGTTACACAGAATCGGACGAGTGTGGGGTACTCGTCTAACCCCACCACCACCACCAACAACACCCTGAAGAACCCCAGACCACTCCTTCTCTACCCCAGTATCACATGACCCTCTTCCCCCGACTCACACCATCAGCCTTCCACCTGTGATTTTTTTTCCCTATTGTAATTACATACGTATAGGTATAATAGTTACATACGTCAGTATGTACATACATATCATACATTAATAATATTATCTAATACAATTGCTGGTATATGTGGACATGAAAACCAGACTGGGTCAAACGACCGTTAAAGCAATAGCTAATTCCGCTGTTAATCTCTCTCTCTCTCTCTCTCTCTCTCTCTCTCTCTCTGACTTTTACGCATTATACACATATGTATAGATTAAGAAAAATATATGCAGTTTATAATTTTTTGATAACATGAATATACAACAAACAAGTCAACAAAATAATATTATATATAAACTGGACCACTTTTTATGATCAATAGGCAGACAGTACGCAATAAGAGTATCAACTTTTCCTAACAGTAGAAGGTCCAAGTCACAGGTAATTCCAGCACATCATGTTCACGTGGTTGACCATAACGACTGCAAACATGGCTCTCCTATATACTACACGTAAACGTGCTGTTGTACAGTAATTATCAACGTGAACCACTTCTTGCCTTCATGAAATTGTACCATACTCTTAGGAAATAATCATATCTATACATACACACTTACAGAACATTATAATGTATAAATACAGTAGTGGGAGAAGTAGGGAGGGGCACAGGAGTGAGGGAGGCGAGAAGCAAGGAAGAGGAGAGGAGGGATAAAGAGGGGGGGGACTTCGAGACAGGGAGACGTAGTAGTGGTTAGGAATGGTTTGGGTGTGTGGGGGGGGGCACACTTTCATTCGAATGCGTGAACATGACTCGTCGGCTTTGTGTTATTTTTCACGAGTAAACTCCTCACATAACATATATAGCAATGTGGTATGTTAACCAAAAATTACGAACGGATGTTCAAGGTAGTGTGTTGAAATATCATACTCATCCAACGATTCGTTTAGGAGATATCTGCAAAAAACACCGTTTGTCCACCGCTGAAATGCATAGTAGTGCAGTATATCCTTCCACTTCTCCCTTCAGTCTTCTCCTCCATCCACTCCATCCTTGGTCTTCCACCCCCCTGTTGTTAGTATCCATTGTTAAATTACAGTTTACCTGTTTTTCCACTTACCTTATCTTGCATATATTTTCCCTATGCCACATTACACTGACTGCATTTCTCCACCTGCTGCAGCGACCCATGCTTTGACATTTGTTTCCCATTGCTTTATTACATTTTGACAAACTCTCCATCTGATTCAACAACCCATTTCTTGACAATTTTATTTCTTTCCAGAACAGTTTAACACGTGGAGGCCAGCACAGCACAAAACTGTCTCCACGTCCAGGCTAGTGCTGCTGCTGGAGTGAGGGTCTGAGGCTGGTGCTGTGCTCAGCACTGTCCTCACAGCCTCTGCCTCCAGGGCTCCCCGGTGCATTGCTGACTCTGGGTCACAGCCAGAGCCTCCTGCAAGACCTGCCAGCACCTCGTAGCAGAAGCACTGGTGCTCTGGATGTTGCATGGCCGGGCAGGATCACCAGCAGCAGGCTGCCAATACTGTGAGGATCAAGAGAACCACCACCACCTTGCTGCTGGCATCTCGGCCACAAAGGAAAGGGAAGACTGAGTCAGTTGTGTGACAAGATTTAAGGCCGAGAGCAAGTTCACCAGACACTGCCTTGCACACACTGGTGAAGGAAACCATGAGTGCTAAGAATGTGGGGAAAGACTCCCTGGGAAGGCTGACCTCAACAAATACACCCACATCCTCTTGTGGAAGACCTCATGAATGCCATATGTGTGATAAAGGTTTCAATTACAAGAGTCACCTCAATATACACATCCTTTCACACTTTGGTGAAAGATTTCATGAATGCCATATATGTGGCAAAAGGTTCCATAGAAAGTTTAACCTCAAAATGCACACCCTTTCACACACTGGTGAAAGACCTCATGAATGCCATGAATGTGGCAAAAGGTTCCGTACGAAGAGTGACCTGTACAGACACACTCATATACAAACTGGTGAAAAAACTCCTGAATGCCATGGCTGGCAAAAAGTTAAATCAAGAGGAGGCCACCACAACACGGTTTCCACATCCACCCCAGTCACATCTCTACCCAGACTTTTTTACCTCCTCGGGCCAGATCCACTTCTACTGCTCTCTTCCGGTTTAACCCACTTCTACCAGTCTCCTCCAGCCCAGCCCACTCCTCGCCCCAGTCTCCTCCAGCCCAGCCCACTCCTCGCCCCAGTCTCCTCCAGCCCAGCCCACTCCTCGCCCCAGTCTCCTCTAGCCCAGCCCACTCCTCGCCCCAGTCTCCTCCAGCCCAGCCCACTCCTCGCACGTCTCCTCCAGCCCAGCCCACTCCTCGCACCAGTTTCCTTCAGCCCAGCCCACTCCTCGCACCAGTCTCCTCCAGCCCAGCCTACTCCTCGCACCAGTCTCCTCCAGCCCAGCCCACTCCTCGCACCAGTCTCCTCCAGCCCAGTCCACTCCTCGCACCAGTCTCCTCCAGCCCAGCCCACTCCTCGCACCAGTCTCCTCCAGCCCAGCCCACTCCTCGCACCAATCTCCTCTGGCCCAGCCCACTCCTCGCACCAGTCTCCTCCAACCCAGCCCACTCCTCGCACCAGTCTCCTCTAGCTCAGCCCACTCCTCGCACCAGTCTCCTCCAGCCCAGCCCACTCCTCGCACCAGTCTCCTCCAGCCCGGCCCACTCCTCGCACCAGTCTCCTCCAGCCCGGCCCACTCCTCGCACCAGTCTCCTCCAGCCCGGCCCACTCCTCGCACCAGTCTCCTCCAGCCCAGGCCAGCCCACTTCTATCAATCTCAAGCCCAGCATACTTCTTCCAGTCTCCTCCAGCCCCATGACGCCCCCCCGTAAGACTCGAGGGTTGCCCTGCTCCTGGGTTCCTGAGCTGCCTTGTCAAAGTCCAAAGACTTACCAAGTTTTTTTTATTTTTATTTTTATGACGAGTTTAGGTGAATTTGTTCTGCTTTTTCTCCGGCCAGTCCGAGAAGTATCTTAAACTTTGTTTTTAATGTTTTAATGTAAAGTAAGTTTATTGAGGTCAATAAGTTTGTAAAAAATAAGCTATAGAAATGTTGGCTAAAAATCAGTAAATGGATATTTGAGTATTTAGTTGATATTTTTAAGTTAAATAGTAAGAAGGCTTTGTAATGTTGGCCAAAAAAGTGGATTTCTATGAATATTGAGTTTATATTTTCCTTAAAAATTGGAATAGTAAATAAGCTATAGTAATGCTGGCTAAAAATACTATGTGGTTTGTGAATACTCTGTTAAATGAATCAGTTCTTATCATATTAGCATTCATGAAATGTGTAGTTTTAACTTTTGCTCTGTGGTATTTTGCTCCGTAATATCCACGCAGTCCACCTCAACTTCCACCTCCACGCAATCCATTCTTCCACCCAGCCATTTGCTGCCATTTCAGTTCTTTCCAGCCTATTGTAAGACAGTTACCCGTCAGCCACGGCCTTCCAGTTCTCCCAACACTCGTCCCTCTGCTTTCAGGTGTCAGGTATTTCCTGGTGCAGTGTGACTCCACCTCTGGCTTCTTGCCTTCCACTCCACCCAATTCTTAGTATTTCAAGCTCTAATTCATATCTCTATTGGTAGTCCAAGAATTGTGTAATAAACTTCTAAATGATCGAACGCCTCCCTTGTGTACTTTTTAAAGATTTTCAAACCCCTATTGTGATGTTTTACTCGTGCTCCCTCACACCTATATTTGTCTTAACCATTTAATTGAGTTCCAGGACAGTTTAACAAGCCCAGCCCAGCCTGGACATGCTGACTGCCCCAAGCACAAGCTTCTGCTAAAGCTGTTCTCTGATATAGCCCAGGATCTGAAGTCTTGGTCAGTACCCAATAATAAGCAGTGTGAATTTCAAATGTTTATTGACTAATTTTTATCAATGATAAAGAATAGAGTACACCTGTGGAGTGTGTTTCAGGCGTCAATCATAAGTAAAAGGTGTCGCCATAATTTCTTTGTACAGCATGTCAAATTTTTTGTAATGTGTGTGATGCATCCCTTAATATAACCTTTATTATTTACCCTTATGTGTGTGTAACATGGAAGGTGAAGAATAGGCTACATTAATTTAAATGTAATACCATTTTCCTTACATACCTGGGCAGCAACTTTGAAGACTTTACAAACCCTGAATTGGCAACCTGGCTAAAATTATCTCACAATATTACTACACCAATAATAGTATTAACGATAATCTCACCCAGCCCTTGCCCGACATTGAAATAACTTCTGATAAAGCCCTCAATGCTCTCCAATCCCTGAAAACGAGTAAGTCCAGGACCAGACAATGCATATCCTATACTACTTAGAGAGACAAAGAGGAAATACTCCCCTCTCACAACCATGGCTGAATCGACAGAGTAACACCACCGCCCTGAAAACGAGTAAGTCCAGGACCAGACAATGCATATCCTATACTACTTAGAGAGACAAAGAGGAAATACTCCCCTCTCACAACCATGGCTGAATCGACAGAGTAACACCACCGCGTTCAGGAGGACGCGAGTTCAATCCCCGCCCGGTGCCACCAAGCTGGGATTTTTCAGCCGCCGCCGAGTGGCTTAAAACTACCCACATGCTGTCCAGAAGACCACCTATCAACCCGGACTCTAGATTCTAGGATTAAAGATGAGCTCCGGGAGGGCAGCATGAGCCAATGCAAGATGGCGCCACTATAAACACTCGCCTGCGCCAGAACGGGCTGGGCCGACCATCAGGACCCACCGGGAAGAAGCCTTGGGCCGACCATCAGGCCCCACCGGGAAAAAAGCCTACCGGCGCTATAGGCCGCGACGTAAAAAAAAAAAAAAAAAAAAATATGCAATATGTCCTTGCGACAAGGCATAGTCTTCTCTGATTGTAAAATGGCTAACGTAACACAGATTTTTAAGAAAGGTGACACAGGGCCGCTTTCACAGTCAGCGGCGGTCGCCGCTATAGTATTTCACGTAAAACTAGCCGATGGGGTAGTGGCGGCTGCGGGGTTAGCCAAGCCCCGCACCTTAGCACACACTCGCAACACCTCTCGCTTCTTCTGCAGCCACCACTACCCCATAGGCCAGTTTCACGTGGAAAACTATAGCGTCGATCACCGCCATTGGTAACGATCAAAACAAACAAAGTGACTGTGAAAGAGTCCAAAAGTACCAATCACAGGCCCATTAGTCTTAACTTCAGTAGCAGGTAAGCTACTTGAGAGCATAATTCAGATAAAATTGTGAGTTACCTTGAAAGCCACTTATTTATCCAAGATTCTCAACATGCCTTGCATAACAAGATAACATGTGTGTTGAACCTATTTAACCTTTTATACCAACCTCTTATCAGCTTATGACATAACCAAGTCACTGGACGTAGTCTATCTTCATTTTCAAAAAAGCGTTTGATAAGTTCCACACTCAGGCGCCTGTCACTAGTGGTGTCCCTCAGGGCTCAGTTCTTGGCCCAGTGCTGTTCATGATTTACATCAATGACATTGACGTTCGACTCGGTAATCATATTAGTGAATTTGATGACACAGAGATTGGTAATTATGTCTTCACTGATGAAAACAAATCCTCCAATAAGATTTGCATTAAATATTAGCATGGTCGGGTAGTTGGGAGATGCCCTGTCAGGTTCTCCAAATTGGTACAAAAAATAAGGTTCGATTATGAAATGCGTGGCATTGAACTCAAAAGCGTTCAGTGTACTAAGGATATGGGGTGTCAAAATTGAGTCTACTTCAAATTCTCTCAGCAATGCATTGAGGCAATAAACAGAGTGAACAAAATGCTTCGCTTCATTAACCCGTATTCTTCAGGATTTTTTTTTCTTCAAATTAGTTTATATTTTGTGTAACTTAGATATGGTAATGTAAAATGATTTTGTTTGAGTCACAATAGTTCCTGGGTTATTCAAGGTTGCCATATGGCAACGCCAGGAGAATACGAGTACATTTTTTTTATTCATTAACATATTTACAACGGAATTCATCTCTAATTTCTGCATATGAAAAATGACAAGTAGAAGAAGGAAAAATGTTTATGAAAATATATTCCCTTTGCCAAGGTTGCCGTTATACTCAATTATTGCAATGAAATTTATTTTCTTTCTCCGTGTGGTAAGGTCTGAAACACTTCACACACAATCCAACATCACGCCTTGACCCGCATACTGCGGTCAAGTTTGTCTCTGCGCATTGCATTACAAACAGCCTCGTTGCGGAGATCATGGCTAGAAGACCAGAATGAATATATCCAGACTCAATCGATATACCAAAAAATACTTTGATTTCTTCCTCTGTGACATTGATGTCAGGCCAGTTTTTATAAGCACAGTAAAACTTGGACTGCTGAACTTTGACTTTAGATAGTACTTGCTGTAGACAGGCTTTGGAAACAAAAGCAACCCGTTCATTATCTTCTCCCCTACTTCCATTTTAGAGATTCTTGACGTGTTCTTTCTGACTTCTTACTTGGAGGATGACTTCTTACTTGGAGGACTACCAGGAAGGTTCATCACTGTCAGGTTCGCCCTCAAAGTTGCCTTACATAACTCTGCTACCCTATGACGGCGAATTTCTACTGCAGTCAAAAGATGATTCCCACAAAGCCTTTGTGGTTGTTCCTCATCCTTACTTGCAGAATCTTCATCAGTCAGCTCACAAACATCAGGGGGCTCCATATATACATGACAAAGCTTATCTTCTTCATCTAAAATGTCCAAAACTTTGTTGAACGTAAGACTCCAGAAAAACAATAATTGTATATGGATTACCATAGCGTGTATATGACAGCACACGGTCGAACACTGTCTGTCGGACAAACACTGTTACGTTACCATATCACAAGGCGAAGCAGGATGACGTCATAGGCGTTGAAATGAGTGAAGTTGATATGGCTACAAACAGTGGTACCAGATGAAGTTGTATACCATAGCTTCTACTCCGTTCACTAGGCAAAGACCGGCAGACAATGTTCGAAGCTGATATCCGCTGGCACCTCACGGGTATCTAAGTCAGTGTTAGTATGGGCTCGAGAGACAGATGACATACGTACGGCTAGCCATGTTGACAGGGCAGGTGAGATCTAATCAACTGACAGCCTCAGTTCATCCAGTAAACAAGTAACTTTGTTCATCCTGTGCCTGGCAGTATCGTATACTTCCAAGCCTCTGTCCCACCAGGCAGTGTCCGAAGTTCCGATACTACGAACATGGGCAATGTCCGGTACACCTCTTGGTGCTCGCTTCTGACGTCATCAGCGAGTCCAATATCTGGGCCACACTAGGGTTAGGCTCCCTGGCTCCACCCCTGGCCAAGATTGAGGCCATCACAGAGATGCCCTCCCCAACCAACAGATGGCAGGTGCGACGCTTTCTCGGGGCTATAAGGTACTACCGCCGCTACCTAGTTAATTTTGCACATTTGTCACTGCCCCTGACTGAGTTATTAAAAAAGGGAAAGGTATTCAAGTGGACGCCTGAGTGCCAGCAGGCGTTCCAAGCCCTTAAATCAACTCTGTGTGCCTATCCTCTTTTAAAGACACCTAATTTTGAAAAGCCATTTAAACTTGCCTGCGACGCTAGCGACTGTGCTGTGGCTGGCGTGCTGTTGCAAGAGGATGAAGAAGAAATAGATCATCACATTGCATATTTTAGCAAAAAGCTCAGCCCAGCACAGGTCAACTATGCCACTGCGGAGAAAGAGTTGTGACCCCTCGTCATGTCCCTAGAACATTTTAGTTATTACATTTTGCCCAGTGAACCCCTCACTATATATACAGACCACAAGCCCCTTCAGTACCTAGCAAACTTCAAATATAAGAACCAGCGGCTTACCCGCTGGAGCCTCCATCTTCAAAATTTCAAATTTACAATCAAACACATCAACCATATAACCTAACCTAATGCCCGGCTTACTTCCAAGGCCATGATTGACGCGTGGGAGACCACTGCCTGGCCGTGTCTGCTCTAGAGGAGGGGAAGGGTGCATGTAACTATGATTTTATAGGTCTGATTTATTCTCCTTACTTGAGTTATTTGAGGAGTTATATGTTTGTTTGTTTTTTACGTTTACGCCTACAGCGCCGGTAGGCTTCCTTGAGGGGCCTGGATGGTAGTTGGCCCCAGCCCGTCATGGCGCAGGCAAGTGTTTATAGTGGCGCCATCTTCTGTTGGCTCATGTTGCCCCCCGGAACTCCTTGATTCACTTGGACGGTCTCTTCTAGAGTCCGGGTTGATGGGTGGTCTTCAGGACAGTATGTGGGTAGTTTTAAGCCACTCGGCGGTGACTGAAAAATCCGAGGTGGTAGCGTGGGGATTCGAGCCCGCGTCGTCCATCACGCGGTGAATGTGGGCCCAACACGCTACCACTCAGCCACCGCCTACCCCAATATGATATGATATTATGATAGTTATGTTCAGTTATTTTGAGGATTTTTGTGTGACTTATTCTTGCAGGGTTATTATTTTGTGTTTCATTTATGTGTCTGGTATTTTGAGAGAGGGGGGGGGGGATTATTACCATATTTTTGTGTCATGATTTTAACTTCAGTTGCATTGACGATTTATTATACTTTGTTGGTCCAGTTTATTTTGAGAAATTTTTGAGTGTGTACTTCAAGTTTGCATTTGTGTGATTTATTATATATTTTGTTGTTTCCCGTCACAGCCACTGTGTGACACCCGCGTGTCTGGTCTTGGTGGGGGGGACTGTTACGGCCGGGCTTCTCCTCGCCCTTCATTTTCTTTTATTCTCTTTTACCGACACGGTGGGGGTCACCCACTTGGCCTGCTGTGTGACCCTCTGTTCTGTGGTATTTCCACCCACGCCGACCCCGCATGAAGCGGATATTTCCGGTTTGAAGGAGCGGCCTAGTAACGCCGGGGGGTTCTGGAATGTTCCATTCGCCCTCTTTGTTCTGGGCCATAGCAACCACCCCGCGCGGCGACCTTGGCTAGGTCGTTGTTACCACGGGGTGTTCTTCCTTTTATGTATTTCCTGACCGTCATTTAATATCATGACATTATGTATATTTTATTTTATGTTAAGGTTAGGATATTTATTTATTGTATTGAAACTGTATTTTGAGTTGTCGTGGGGGAGTTGTTGTCCCGCACCGCCGGCGACGTCTGGCAGCCCGCTCGCGGGGCGGCGAGGGCGGCGGACAGCCCATTTAAGCACTGACCCAGGTCAGAGGCGCGTCAGTGGAACGCCAGCACTCCTCGGGCGAGCAGCCGGGTGGCCCTTCTACGGAGGCGAGGTGGACCCGTGGGCGTGGGGTCATCCTCGCTTTGGGCCACCCCTCCGCGGTCAAGTCGACCAGTCGGCTGCTCGCACGAGTACCGCTACGGGTGTCTGCTGGCCGCCTGCCCAGAGAGCCCGTGCCTCCGTCGCTGCTTGCCGGCTAATACCCGTGGCTGTGGCGGCGGCGATGTCCCTACACCCGCCGCACGCCAGCGGCGGGTTCCCCCCTGCGACGGGCCGTCGTATGACAGGCCCGTTCCCCCTATTTAGGGGGTAAATCCTTAAAGAAAGAAGAAAGAGGCGCGTCCTTTCCTGTATCGTCGACAGTCGAGCGAGGTAGGCCCGGGCCTTCCTCCCATCCACGTCCTTTGTGCCTTCAGCAAGTCGTTTCACGCCGTCGGCGTGCGTGTTTTTATTTACTTTTCTTGTATGGACGGAGGAATGGCCATTAGTGTTTTAAGGTAAGGTTTTTATTTTGTGTGTGTTTCGTGTGCCATTCTCAAGAGTGTTTCATGTTTATCACGCTTTTGCCGTGTTACGTGCTGCCTCCCAGCCCACGTGTTTTCATTATTATTTGTGCTTTTTGTGTTTTGTGTTTATCCGTTTCATGTTTTGAGGGAGTGTGTTTTGCTAAGGCAATCTTGGGTTTTACTTTTCTTTTGTAATTAATATAAATATTAACTATTTGTAAATACATAGTTCTTTTGTACTTTTGCGTTTCCGTTTGACCATTTCCTTTGTTTTAAATTATCCATTTCCTTTGTTTTAAATTATTCATTTTCCTTTTGTTGTTGTTCGGTTAAGGGGAAAAGAACCTGGTGCTTTGAGGCCTAACCAACCCATTTTTTGTTTGTCTTTGTATTTTTTTGGTAAGTTTCCCAAGACTCCTGACCACACCAGTGTTACGACACTGGTGACGTAAGAAGCCGCAAAACAACTCAGAGAGAGGTTCAACATGCATACTGTCTATTCATTTCACTCACCGCTCACACTCGGAAGTGAACACACTAATTGAACAAAACCAGGTAAATTAATGGTTTTTCCTGCTGTGTAATCCCCCCGTACGCATGCGTGGTGGACAGCAGCGCAACTTGCTTTTGCAAGGAGGTATTTTTCGCAACACAGGCCCTCGAATTGGACCACACACGCCGCCGCCATGTCCCGTCCCGCACTTCGTATTTCCGTCGCCCCAAACCACGAGCCAAATAAATTTAACCAAACCTAACTTAACCTAACCTATCTAACGGGAGGGGGGAGGGGGGCTTCACCCTCCTCGACCTCCTTAACCCGTCCGCTGCGATTGGCACTGATTTAGCCTTCACTGGTAGCCTGGTAACATATGCTCCCAGGTCTTTCTGTGCCTATGTGGTGGGTGGTAGAGTGTTTCTCATGTGGTACTGATATGCTGGATTTTCCCTCCCAACATGCATGACCTCACATTTTTCTTCACTAAATTGGAGCAGCCACTTTTTGTTCCTCTCCTGTAGCTTGGTGATGTCTTGTAGGAAATTCGCATCCAAGGGGTTAAGAGAGACGATGCAAGCAGTTTTTATGAAAAATATCACTTTCTGTGATATTGTTACTATTTTAGAGTTTTGACGTTTCTAAAGCCGGTGTCACACCGGACAAATCTACCCAGCAACAGACAGAATGTCCATTGCTGGGTATTTGTCCGTTGAGATGTTGTGGTCCGTTAAATCCGAAATCCGTCAAATCGGGGTCCGTTAAATCGAGGGCCAAATGTAATATTATCTGAGTTTGGATTATGAAATAAACTAAAAACATAAAGATTATTAAAATGGCAAGAAATCTTAAGCCATTATCTCATGACAACCACAGACATGGCAGGAAAGACGATGTGCGTTAAAACGAGAGCGTACATACACACACATTCCTTGAGCTCTGGGTATAGATTTACATCTAAGTAAAAATACCTTGTTAAAACCAGGAATAACATGTTCAGACACATGCCTCGTATTAGAATTAATGGAAATGCTGCATTCAGTTCTCAGTAGAAAAAAGAAAGAAAATAAAATTCTCCATCTGCTTATACTGCTATGGCTGGAAGTCACCCATGGCAGGTTAGTGTGCAGGCCAAAACACATTACTGGGTAAATTCCTGTTTTGCTTGCCACATGATTGTCTTCAGCCAATGGCGTTAAAGCGCTTCAAGGTCTGTGCACCACAGCCTCCTTGGGCTGCTCCCACTCCCAGTTTGAAATGGTGTACCAATGGTAGAGACACGTTCTTCCCGGTGATACAGAAACCTCCTTAAAATCAGGACAAAGGAGCTCTAGAAGAATTTTAAATGACACACAGTTCTTCCCTCGGCTCTTATCTGCCCTACCTGTGGGACAAAAGGCCAATTTAATCCCAATAATATGACTTTTTGTCTGCAAGAACACCTGGCTTGACGGAAGGCGGACCAAGGCAAATAGGGATTATAGTGACTTCTTCAGAATAACATTGGCACCAGGGCACAGGTAAGGTGAGTTAGGTTCCCAATGCAACAAAATGAGGAAACACACGGGGTCAAGGAGGACAAAGCCCCCACTGGGAGGTTCAAGTATATTCACCTGTCTTCTAGTGACCTTAACCCATAAACGACGACTATGACGTTGGCGTCAAATATTTTTTTCTGACGTGGGCGAGGAGCATGACGCCAGCGCAGAAAAAAACAAGAAGCTCTCTGAAAATTGAACGGCGTGCATAACTATGTATATGTCGATCCTAAGTGACTAACTGGCACCTCTTTTGCCCCTTAGACGACTCTGTGCTAAAAATAACCAACAGTTCCTGCCTACGCATCATGATGACGTCTGCAGAGCTATTATATTCCCTCAGCCTATCTGTTTTAGCGGTCTTCCTTTAGTTTTTGCTCGTTGGGTGCGTGCTGAGCGTAGTCTTGATACCTCCACTGATTTACCTGATGCTCTCTCTCTCTCTCTCTCTCTCTCTCTCTCTCTCTCTCTCTCTCTCTCTCTCTCTCTCTCTCTCTCTCTCTCTCTCTCTCTCTCTCTCTCTCTCTCTCTCTCTCTCTCTCTCTATATATATATATATATATATATATATATATACATATATATATATATATATATATATATATATATATATATATATATATATATATATATATATATATATATATACAATATGGTATGGTATTGCGCCCATCTTGTATATCATCCCCCCCTTCACCTGGAGCTGGATCCGCCACTGCTCAACATTACCAGCCGTTCTTCTGGAAACCCAAGATGTTGGACTTTCGGCAATAATACTGACATTATCACTGTTCAGGCAATCAAAATGTGGAAAATATCTCAGGATAGAGGCATGGCAGGATAAATTTTCCAAAGTGCATCATATGGGAAAATGTTTTCCTTTTTTATACGATTTTTTTTTTGTTAAAGATTGGTGAGAAAATAAAAAAAATAACTGCAATTTTTTCTAGACAATTCAAAAAGATAAACAAGAAATGAAACATTGAAACATTGGCATTTAATATAATAAGTAAAAGGCCGCAGCTACAACGTAATAGTGCAAGAAGTAATTTCCATATTTGTTGCTAAACATTCAGTTCAAAAGTTTTTTTTTATATGTCAACCATTGCTTAATCTCATTGGCCTGGTTGTACGTGTGGACAGTCATAGGTCACATGTCGTAACTTGAGGATTGCCTGTAATATTTGTGGCCACAGTGTTGAGAAAGAAATTGGCAGACGCTGCATCGACACTGTCAACACTGCGTCTGTTTACATGTACAGGTTGAGAATCCCTCATCCAAAATCCCTGGGGCCGAGTGTTGCGGATTTTAGATTTATTTTTATTATAGAACATGCAAGCCCTTTTGACATTTTCAGCAATATATTTACACCACAAAGCACACGGCATGCGGTAATCACAAAGAGTAACGAGTAAAGGTGTTACTGTGACGACTGCTGACAACAGACAAATGCATAGCAGCACCAGAGTTGCCAGGTTGTGGACTGTGTTCCCACCCAATCCCATCCCAAAAGCCACCCAAAACCCGCGGTGGTGGCGGGCAGATAATTGGGCGGGTAAACCGTAGATCTGGCAACCCTGAGCAGCACACACCAGCTGTATGTGGTGGAACCTTCCCATCACTTTGTGGAACTTTCCATTTGTAACGCGTCATGTCAGCATTCAATTAAACTTTCGGATTCTGAATTTCGGAAAAAGGATTCTCAACTTGTATTAGCTAGCCAGCTGCTTGTAGTTAGCATTCAGTTTTCATTACCCACCTGATGTTTTCACGATCTGATTTCTATAGAAAGAAACATTCATTTAATATAATTATCAGCAGTGTGATGATGTGCTTAAGCACCTGGAGATGAAAAAGACTCGCGGACACTTGGTGACTGCCGTCAACGGCGCGTCCTTTGTTGACATGTAATGGAAGTCTGCAAGTATCTTATAACTGATTGACATTTAAATATGATAAAGATTAAACAATAAAATAATAACAACAAAAAAAAAAACGCAGTAACCCCCCTCCCTCATTTTTTTTTTTTTTTTTTTGTCAGGGATTCTTCCGACCTTGCGAGTTAGTTCAATGTGTTACCTCCACACTGAAAAAACAAACATTTTGGAGACAACACCTTGAGCCTGGCCTGCAGCAAGTGATCATCACCTTACGATCACACCTCCTCCACACAGATGGTCGGTGCGGCGTCGAGGCCACATCTATATGTGGTCGGTTGGGAGACTGCACTGCCAAGCACACCTGTATCCATCATAAGTAGACCCTTTAAATGCCTACCATTGCCGAAGTCGCAACGACATTGTTGAGATGGAGATCCGACTGTCATGAATTATTGCTGACAGATGACAGCTGTCGGCTAGGGCGCTGATTGTTTCGAAATTATCAAAACCGTCGGCGCGTGGCCCGACGCACCACGAGTCGGTGCGATATGGCACTGCTGCAAACAATCGCCGGGCTTACTTGAAGATGACCAGGAAGAGGCATGGCGACCACCATGGATGGCGACATTTTCTAACGTCGGGAAGCACTGGGAGTGCAAGATCAAGACTCTGACCCCACCAGGGTTGTTGATTTTTTTTAATAATATTTTTTTCAAATCAAATTTTCTTTCATTCAAATCAGATTCTTCTTTATTAATGAATATAATAAATTAATGTAAACCTCAATATTCTCTATATTGTGTTTAAAACACATATTGGAGTATTCTTGCAACATATTCCATCATCATAAGTAACCTGGCTGGCTGTTTGAGCCTGTCCTAAGACTGACCATCCGCAGCCAGCCAGCCACTGGCCAGCAAAACACCACAATTATGTCTAGTCTCATAACAATCTAACCAGATCATGTCATGTTTTAGACATGTCCTCACTGAAATTGCGCAAAGAAAAAGGACAGCAACTTCAAATGGAAGTATCAGAAGAGGTTGTGTATGACCCATGTATGTATGTGAAGTGATTCTTTGAATAATAGAGGTATATAATTCAAATAGTTCCTTTACTGGCACTTCCTATTTTTGGTGCTTTTGTTCCTTTCAAGTTTTTCTTTACTTCATCTGAGTGTTTGGAGCGGCCCAAGACTACCCACATGATTGCCTATCAACACAAACTCCAGTGAAACTCTCTGAAGAGGATCAAGTAAAGCTGTTGGGGTGCGGGGACAGGATTAGCCAAGCAAGATGGTGGTACTTTAAAACACTTGCCTATGCCACTAATTGGCTGGGATCAACCACCAGCTCCATCAAAAAAAGTCTACTGGCACTGTAGGCCGAATGTAAATAATAAATAAATAGATAAAATAAAACGCTAAAGCTGAGCGTGGCCGCAGTGCTCATCTCCGTGGCACTTCTTGTATTTTCGCTAGCTTGATGACTCGCTGGGCTATGGAAGAGCCCTACAGAAATGGTTTGTCGAGTGTCTGAAGGGGGCTATATATGAACCTGTCAGAAAGGGTTATGCCGACAGACCGACTAAATCGGCTGACGTCAATCGATCCAATCAAGTCGGTCTGTCGACGAGGACTGACGTTCTCCTGCCCGTGGCACTGGCCCTTGAGTCTGCGGTGGGAAGAACCCATTACCCCAGGACAGGGCCAGCGTGACATCCGGGTTACCACAGTTTACCTTCCCCAGGTTTCCCCAGGTACCCATTTATTGATCAGCCCAATAGGGAGGATGAATAGCAGGGTGAGCTGCATGTTGACTGCCCGGGCCAGGATTCGAACCTGAGTCTGTGGATTTGTAGCAAGGCACGCCAACCACTATAGTCAAACCATTTTTTATATAGTCCATGGAAGCATAAAAAAAGTTTGAAGGGGTGAAAAACTTGCTAAATGAGGACAGACTTCAGCATCTAATGCAGCCAATGTCAACAAGATGAGAAAACAATTATAATAAGTAACTGAACTGAAGTTGCTGACCCATGGTTGCGCTGCACACATTCCAAATATTTTGGCTCATGATTTGGAAATTGGTAACATAAAAGAACATGTGGTTCATGTTGTAAAACACTTTTGAAACCATCACTCTGCCTCAGCGAGATACTGTCAGAAAGGCGATCAATGTCCTGTTCTGCCCCAGGACACTAGACGGACAATGTGTAGCTGATCGAAAATATATATATCGTGAACTAACCAGCTCAAGGAAATTTGAGAAGTAGACGATGGGAAAAATAATATTACAGTAAGAGAGTGTTTTCTTTGTTTATTTTTCTGTTCTATACGGTTGCCCTGCAATAAGATCAAGATTTAAATCAATGGCATTTAAAAAGAAAATCATATAATTTCAATCTTGATTAAAATCAGTGATTTAAAGCAAACCACCCTGGACTAGTCATGTATTGGATGTCAGATTATAGAGATCCGCGGATGCGGATATGTATGCGGATGTCATATTTACATATTTTGGGAATGCGGATGCGGATATCAGTATCTACCAAACTGCGGATGCGGATATCAAATTATGACATCCTCACGGATTTGGATGTGGATGTGTTCATGATTTTGGTAATTCAATAAATAGCTTTTTTTTTTTACATCTCGGCCTGTTGCGCCGGTAGGCTTTCTTTTTGGTCCTGGTGGTCGTCCCAAGCCCCTAATGGCGCAGGCAATTTTTTTATAGTGGCGCCAGTTATGCTTGGCTCATGCTGCTACCCTGAACTCATTCTTGATTCACTTGGACGGCATCTTCTAGAGTCCAGGTTGATGGGTGGTCTTCTGGACAGCATGTGGGTAGTCTTAGGCCACTCGGCAGTGACTGAAAAATCCCAGGTGGTAGCATCGGGATTCGAACCGACGTTGTCCATGGCGCCGTGAATGCTAGGCCCGCACACTGACCACTCAGCTACCGCCTACCTATTGCAAGATGTTAATTGCTTTTGTTACACAATGCTGCATTTTGTAATTTTAAAGCTTTATGACGAGTTTCAGCCACAAATGTTGTGTGTTATCAGGATGCGGAACAAAAATCTGATTGATCTTCTTCACTTTGGCGCCCCCAAAGTATTACGCCGGAGACATATGTCCTGCCCCCGCCCCCCCTCGCGACGCAACTGCACAAGGGTCCGACATGCAGCTGGAGATCGAGGAGATGAGCGGGGAGCGGTGGTCCACTACACCCAGGGCACCTTGGAACGCCGCCGGGCTTAAATTGACTTGCACTTGCCCGGGGGCCAGCAGGGGCGGTGTGACCTCTTTCTCCGGGGTCACGCGAGGAACTCTCTCTCTCTCTCTCTCTCTCTCTCTCTCTCTCTCTCTCTCTCTCTCTCTCTCTCTCTCTCTCTCTCTCTCTCTGCCGGCCAGGCTGCTTCCCTTCATATATACGCAATATTACATATAGGACATACAGTTGCACAGTTGAATACATACATACATACTTTTATAAATTTACATGATATATACATACTACATAGTTACTATGTAAAATTATCTCCTTCAGTCTGCCCTTCCGCAAAATTCTTGACACATTAGGTTGTGTAAATTTGAAAGGAAATGAATAGGTGTAATTTTAGTAGAACATTAACATGCATTATTTCATTTTCTTCAACTTACCAAGCTCTGTACTCTATAGTCTGCATTGTGATCTCTAAGTCTGTGACTCTGTAATAAATAAAATATACATACTACAATCCGCAACATCCTCTTTGTGTGGTGCGGATGCGGATGTTTATTTCATCACAAATGCGGATGCGAATGTTTCATTTATCAGAAATGAGGATGCGGATGCAGATGTGAAAAATTATGCGGATGTTCCGCGAATGTGGATGCGGATATCCGATACATGACTACCCTGGACTCCACCCATATGAAGTCTGGATGTCCTGTCTTTGCTAAACATAAAAAAAAAGGTCAGCCTGGTGTGAGGTGTGATGTGGTTGGGTATGATGTGAGGTATGGACTGACATGGTGTGATGTGTTGTGTGGCTGGGTGGAGAGTGAGGTGTGCTGTGGCTATGAGTGATGTATCATGTGGTGTGGCTGGATGTGATGTGGTGTGTGGCATGGTGTGGCTGAGTATAATGTGTGATGTGGTGTGGCTGGGTGTTGTGTGTGGCATGGTGTGGCTGGATGTAGTGTGTGATGTGGTGTGACTGGGTGTGGTATGTGATGTGGTGTGACTGGATGTGGTGTGTGTGTGTGTGTGTGTGTGTGTGTGTGTGTGTGTGTGTGTGTGTGTGTGTGATGTGGCTGGGTGTGGTGTGTGGCATGGTGTGGCTGGGTGTGGTGTGTGATGTGGTGTTGCTGGGTGTGGTGTGTGGCATGGTGTGGCTGGGTGTGGTGTGTGATGTGGTATTGCTGGGTGTGGTGTGTGTGTGATGTGGCTGGGTGTGGTGTGTGATGTGGTGTTGCTGGGTGTGGTGTGTGCATGGTGTGGCTGGGTATGATGTGTGATGTGGTGTGGCTGGGTGTGGTGTGCATATGATGTGGCTGGGTGTGGTGTGTGGTATGGTGTGGCTGGGTATGATGTGTGATATGGTGTTGCTGGGTGTGGTGTGCGTGTGATGTGGCTGGGTGTGGTGTGTGGCATGGTGTGGTTGGGTGTGGTGTGGTATGATTGTTTTTTGTGTGAGGTATGTTGTGACTGGGTGTGATGTGTGGTGTAGTGTGTGATGTTGCTTGGTGTGATGTGTGGTGGAGGATCTAGGTGTGATGTGGTGCATAGTGTAATTGGGTGTGGTGTGGTGTGGTGTGGAGTGTGTTGCTGAATATAATGTATGTTATGGTGTGACTAGGCATGATGTGTTGTTTTGTGTGGGGACAGTGGGATGTAGTGTGGCTTTGTGTGGAGTTGTTGGGTGTGATGTGTGGCTATATACGATGTGTGGCATGGTGTGATGTAGTGTAGTGTTGCTGGGTGTGACGTTTGACATGGTGTGGCTTGTTGTAATAGGTATGGTATGACTGGGTGTGATGTGGTATGGTGTGGCTGGGTGTGATGTGGAAAGTGGTGTGGCTGGATGTGATGTGGCTGAGTGAGGTGTGGTGTAACTGGGTGTGATATTGTGGTGTGGTGTGGCTGGGTGTGATGTTGAGAGTGGTGTGGTTGGATGTGATGTGGCTTAGTGAGGTGTGGTGCAACTGGGTGTGAGATTGTGGTGTGGTGTGGCTGAGTGTAATGTGGTATGGTGTGGCTGGGTGTGATGTGGAGTGGTGTGGCTGAATGTGGTGTGGCTGAGTAAGGTGTGGTGTAACTGGGTGTGATATTGTGGTGTGGTGTGGCTGGGTGTGATGTGGTATGGTGTGGCTGGGTGTGATGTGGAGAGTTGTGTGGCTGTGTGGTGTGGTGTAACTGGGTGTGCTATTGTGGTGTGGTGTGGCTGGGTGTGATATGGAGTGGTGGGGCTGGGTGTGGTGTGGCTGAGTGAGGTGTGGTGTAACTGGGTGTGATGTGCAGTGTGGTGTGGCAGGGTGTGGTGTGTGGTGTGGTGTGGCTGGATGGCATGTGTGACGTGGTGTGGCTGGATTTGATTTGCCCACCACAGCACTGCGGAAGAGGGGGAGGAGGGTGGAGTCAGAGCCAGAGCCAGAGTCGCAGTTGTGACCTTAAAATTTCCAGGAGTCAGAGTAGGAGTCGGAATTTTTTACATCCGACTCAATGCCCCTGACTGAAGGACACCAAGTTCCTCCTGGCCCATTCGGAAATGATAGTCAAACGTTCCGCAGCGTCCAGTCTAGTCATGTAATTCCTTTAGGGTGGGTCTTTTGTTAATCAGTGTAGGAGTGTATAGGACAGTTTAAGAAAGATTATTAATGAACAACAGAAAGAGAAGGGGATAGAACAAAGCCTTGCGGGTCACCACTATTAAGAGGTTTAGGGGACGAACAATGACCGTCTGCCACAGCAGAGATAGACTGGCCAGAAAGGACACCGGTAGGCTAGCATGATGGGCCTGCTTGGTCAGCCCCAGCCCGTTCATGGTGCAGGCGAGTGATTATAGTGGCACCATCTTGTTTTGACTCATGCTGTCCCGTGGAGGTCATCTTTGCTCCACTGAAGAGTTTTGCTAGAGTTTGGGTTGATAAGTGATCTTCAGGACAGCATGTACGGTGTGTAGTTTTAAGACACGGCGATGACTGAAAATTGGCAGCTTGTAGCGGCGAGTGGGACTTGAACCCGGGTTCTCTAGGACACTGCACCGCACGCTGACCATTCAGCCACTGCCTCCCTGTGTCAAAAATGAAGGACCACACCTACCTCCTGGACCAATGGTGGGAAGGTGTGGTGATCGCTGCGTCAAAGTGTGAAGAATGATGGACTACACCCACTCCAATGCTGAGCTACATCCTTTTTCACTGTCCGCAAGTAAACATACTGTTACGTCACCAAAATCCTAACTGTATTCAATTGGGTTTCCAGGTACGGGTGAGTAATTAGAATGAGGAAAATACTTAAAGATGTAAAAAGGTCACCTTTGATGAACAGAACAAAAGCGGAGTGACTACTACATTGGGGAAAAATACTAAATATCTAAGCTGTATAAAGTATGCTATTCATCTAGAATACTGGTCAGCAGACAAAAAGTACCATAGATTATATATTATCTAACTCCCATAATCAACCAAAAAACAAACTAGTGAGTATTCCGCTACAGCAGGTTTCAATACCAACACGCGAGAACCTACTGACCTGAATGCCGCAAACCCAATCTCGTGAACCGGTTTTACTCAAACACACACGCTAATAGAAGACTGCCAAATCCAAATACAGTCAAACCTCGGTTTTCGTATGCCCTAGTTTTCGTACGATTCGGTTTTCGACGACTTTTTTCGTCGAAATTTTGTCCGTGTATTCGTACATCTGCTCGGTTTTCGTACAGTAGAAAATGGTTGGTACCAAACTTATCCGCATTCCCACGTGACTCTGCCTTTCATTTCCTGGAATCGAGCGCCCACATAAAGCATCCCATGCGTTCGTGACTCATAGCCATATGTTCAATTCCCAACATCATCCTCGAATTAAAACTTAGCATTTTCAAGGTACCTCCAGACTTCCCTTGAACTTTACCTTTGGGACATAATTAGGAATCATATCATTTATGCACGATGAAGTGCTAGTATATTCTCATTTGCGTAAAATACGTGAATTTCATTCCACCATGACCCGAATACAAGGAAAAACTACAGATACAAACACGTTTATAATACTTTGGTGTTAAAGCGAATTATTATTTATTTTACGTCGTAGCCTATTGCGCCGGTAGGCTTCTTCCCGGTGGATCCTGATGGTCGGTCCAAGGCAAGGCTTCTTTCCGGTGGGTCCTGATGGTCGGCCCAGCCCGTTCTGGCGCAGGCGAGTGTTTATAGTGGCGCCATCTTTCATTGGCTCATGCTGGCCTCCCGGAGCTCATCTTTAATCCTAGAATCTAGAGTCCGGGTTGATAGATGGTCTTCTGGACAGCATGTGGGTAGTTTTAAGCCACTCGGCGGCGGCTGAAACCCCCCAGCTTGGTGGCACCGGTTGGGAATTGAACTCGCGTACTCCTGAACGCAGGGCCGTCTTGCTATCCGTTCAGCCACCGCCTACCCATATTGTAATGTTATTCTGCAAGGTGCCACGTCTATTGACAGCGTAAAATATGCCTTATAAAATGAAACGTATAAGCGATAATTGTTATCATAATAAGTACATTTTGTTTATTTATAAGTGGAAGTAGAAAAACTGCGAAATATTCAATTGCTCAAGCTTTACGCTTTTTGCATGGAGGAAGCGGCAGCACCGTGTTTCAACAATGTCGTCAGCTGAACCTCCTCCTCCCTCTCCCCACCTCGCCGTCTTCCATACGCCAACAAGAGTCCTCAATAAAGGTAAAGGTGATGTTAAATGTTCATTTATCTATTTCATTAGTCATTTATATTTATTTCTCATTGTTTTTTGTATGAAAAACTATAGTTATTCCTTATAAAATGTATTTTTTGTTAATACTTTTCGGTGTCTGGAACGGATTAATTGGATTTACATTATTTCTTATGGGAAATATTGCTTCAGTTTTCGTACATTCGACTTGCATCAGACTTTTTCAAACATATTAATCACGAAAACCGGGGTTCCACTGTATACAAAACATGAAACCCGAAACCATACGCCAAAATGAGTATTGACGCGCACGTCGAGGCAAAGAATATAATACACAAATAAAACAGAGGAACACAAACAAGCTGACGGCTACTAAAAGAACACATGGCAATACTCACACACCAATCCCGACAGGCAGACCTGCGTGCACAGTCCAGTCAAGCCATCGGCCAAGCTCCAGCCCTCACTGACTATCCAGCCTGCAACCAGCTCTCACTACTAAGAACAGCGCTGCAAGATAGTGTCGGACTGTTTGAACCAACCCTGCAAAAGAGCAGGAGGGAAAAGGATAAGCTAAAGAGGGGTGGTCGTTACAATACATGTAGAGTATTAATTTATATTTGTTTTATATATACATCAGCAGTTCCCAAACTGTGGTGCACACACCCGTGAGATGATAACTGTGGGTGCGTAAGAAAAAAAATGTAATGTCGGATTTTATATTAGCCTCATTAAAATTTCAAAAGCATCATTAACTGGTATTATTTTAAGGTTGACAAAATTCATGACAGAGGGACTAAATTAAGATGAATTGACAGGACCTTAGCACTCCTTGAATCTTGGCGGGGTGCATCTTAGCGTGTCCGTGGCCTGAAGTTTGGAAACCGCTGATATAAGTATGCTGTACACCTAGACAGAGTTGACTTCCTGAAGTAAGAAACAGGCTCTAAGCTCACTCATCCACTAGTAGTTAGCGTAATCGATTACTTTCATTATTATCTGAAAAAAAAAATTTAGTCAATTATTTTTTCAGTAATCGTATCATTGAAATGATCACTATGCAATAAAAAGTAGCCTGCATAATGCGGTGCATCTATCATATGTATATTCTTATTAGGAAGCTTTTGATCAATGAACAGGTTTCTTAATTAGAATTATAAATCATATAAGGAAGTAGCTATTAAAAAAATGAACGTGCCTTGGAAAGTTGAGAAACAGACAGAGGTGGGCGCGGTACTGAAAAATCAGTAGTGCGGTTGCGGTAGTGCGGTACTTTTTCCAGAGTAGTGCGGTTGCGGTAGTGCGATCCCATTTTTTTTCTTTCCCAGTGCGGTACGCGGTGTGCGGTACTGCGGTAGCGGTAGTCGCTAGTCAATATAAAAAAAAAAATACTTCAGTGCCTATCCTGGCTATCCATTGACTACCTAATAACGTGAGATACAAGAAAAATGAAGGAGGACTGGGGGAGGGAGGGAGGGAGGTAAGGGAGGAGGAAAGGGGGGACAGGGGAGTAGAGGACGGGAAGTGGAGGAGGGGGAAGGAAGGGAATGCAACTTTCCGAGGGAGGACATAGGAGGCAGAGAAGGGGGAGGAGGAGATGAGCGTCATGTGAGAGAGGAGGAAGTGGGGGGTCGGAAGGAAGGAAGGAAGGAAGGAAGGGTGGTGCAGCCAAAGAATATATAAATAAAGACGGGAAAGCTATCCCGTTAGAAAACGGTGAGCACTATCAGTCCAGTCAGCGCCATCTGTTCAACCCTCGCGTAACTTTTTTTTTAGTGTACAATTTCTGGGTAAGCTGTTATATTTTATATGCCTTTTTTTTCATTTCTTTTATTGCTATGGAGAATACTGTATGCTCTTATATTGTTTTTTTTTTCTTCCATAATGCAGCAGGATATCATAAGAAAATATGACTCTTATATATATATATATATATATATATATATATATATATATATATATATATATATATATATATATATATATATATATATATATATATATATATATATATATATATATATATATATATATATATATATATATATATATATATATATATATATATATATATATATATATATATATATATATATATATATATATATATATATATATATATATATATATATATATATATATATATATATATATATATATATATATATATATATATATATATATATATATATATATATATATATATGTGTGTGTGTGTGTGTGTGTGTGTGTGTATTACATAAAACACAGGATGGAAAGTAAAATCAATGCAGATGTATTCTAATTTCATTCCTTATTGGCTTTCATTGAATCACAGAAGAAAGATAGAAATTAGCAAAACAGCACTCACTAGAGGCCAGAAAATTTGGAAACTACACAGATAGTACAAGCTTACAATGTAAGATCAACTGCCTTAACAGACATGCGTCATACGCAGACATAATGGTTTTGAAATATAAAAAAAAGTAAAGAAATGTTTACCAAGATCATATAATACAGCAATATGAACATGAAGGAAACACTATTCATGAAGCAAAGAAAATGGATAGCAATTAGCAAATAATAAGCAGGCAGCATAATTCTGCACATGAAACCAACACATAATAAGCAGGCAGCATATATGTGTACGTACACATGAAACAAACATAATAAGTAGGTAGCATACATGTGTACATGAAACAAGCACATAATAAGCAGGCAGTATATATGTGTACGTACACATGAAACAAACACATAATAAGCAAGCAGCATACATGTGTACATGAAACAAACATATAATAAGCAGGCAGCATACATGTGTACATGAAACAAACACATAATAAGCAGGCAGCATTCACGTGTACATGAAACAAACACATAATAAGCTGACAGCATACACGTGTACATGAAACAAACACATAATAAGCAGGCAGCATACATGTGTACATGAAACAAACACATAATAAGCAGGCAGCATACACGTGTACATGAAACAAACACATAATAAGCAGGCAGCATACATGTGTACATGAAACAAACACATAATAAGCAGGCAGCATACATGTGTACATGAAACAAACACATAATAAGCAGGCACACATGTGTATGTACACATGAAACAAACACATATTAAGCAGGCAGCATACATGTGTACATGAAACAAACACATAATAAGCAGGCAGCATACATGTGTACATGAAACAAACACATAATAAGCAGGCAGCATACACGTGTACATGAAACAAACACATAATAAGCAGGCAGCATACATGTGTACATGAAACAAACACATAATAAGCAGGCAGCATACATGTGTACATGAAACAAACACATAATAAGCAGGCAGCATACATGTGTACATGAAACAAAAACATAATAAGCAGGCAGCATACATGTGTACATGAAACAAACACATAATAAGCAGGCAGCATACATGTGTACATGAAACAAACACATAATAAGCAGGCAGCATACATGTGTACATGAAACAAACACATAATAAGCAGGCAGCATACATGTGTACATGAAACAAACACATAATAAGCAGGCAGCATACATGTGTACATGAAACAAACACATAATAAGCAGGCAGCATACATGTGTACATGAAACAAACACATAATAAGCAGGCAGCATACACGTGTACATGAAACAAACACATAATAAGCAGGCAGCATACATGTGTACATGAAACAAACACATAATAAGCAGGCAGCATACATGTGTACATGAAACAAACACATAATAAGCAGGCAGCATACATGTGTACATGAAACAAACACATAATAAGCAGGCAGCATACATGTGTACATGAAACAAACACATAATAAGCAGGCAGCATACATGTGTACATGAAACAAACACATAATAAGCAGGCAGCATACATGTCTATGTACATATGAAACAAACATAATAAGCAGGCAGCATACACGTGTACATGAAACAAACACATAATAAGCAGGCAACATACATGTGTACATGAAACAAACACATAATAAGCAGGCAGCATACATGTGTACATGAAACAAACACATAATAAGCAGGCAGCATACATGTGTACATGAAACAAACACATAATAAGCAGGCAGCATACACGTGTACATGAAACAAACACATAATAAGCAGGCAGCATACACGTGTACATGAAACAAACACATAATAAGCAGGCAGCATACATGTGTACATGAAACAAACACATAATATGCAGCAATAATACATGTGTACATGAAACAAACACATAATAAGCAGGCAGCATACATGTGTACATGAAACAAACACATAATAAGCAGGCAGCATACATGTGTACATGAAACAAACACATAATAAGCAGGCAGCATACATGTCTATGTACATATGAAACAAACATAATAAGCAGGCAGCATACATGTGTACGTACACATGAAGCAAACACATAGGTAATAAGCAGGCAGTATACATGTGTATGTAGGTACACATAAAACAAACATAATAACCAGGCAGCATACATGTGTACGTACACGTGAAACAAACACACAGGTAATAAGCAGGCAGCATACATGTGTAGCCTACATGAAACAAACACATAATAAGCAGGCAGCATTCATGTGTACGTACACATAAAATAAACACATAATAAGCAGGCAGCATGTAAGTGTACATGAAGCATATACAAAGCACCACTTGGTATATCATGCATGTGGCATAGGAACAAACAATAACAAAAATATCCTAGTCATTCCAAAGAAAACATAAGCAACTAAAACAGCACAACAAAGATAAAACCTGAACCAGGTTCCACACAAGGTAAATTGATGTTAAGCATCATGCCATACATATCGTCATTGTACGTCCAAAACATACAAGCCTGTAATATAGATAGATATTAAGAACTATAATCACTGATGGGTCACTTTTGAAATCTCTATTTTTTTTCTTTGTGGTATAATGTATAGCATTATCAAACAATTTTCTTTTTTCAATAAGTCCTTGTTATGGGGAGGCGGTGGCTGAGTCGTCAGAGTATCGGCCCCGTGTTCAAGACGACGCGAGTTCAATCCCCGCCCGGTGCCACCAAGCTGGGATTTTTCAGCCGCCGCCGAGTGGCTTAAAACTACCCACATGCTGTCCAGAAGACCACCTATCATCCCGGACTCTAGATTCTAGGATCAAAGATGAGCTCTGGGAGGGCAGCATGAGCCAATGCAAGATGGCGCCACTAGAAACACTCGCCTGCGCCAGAACGGGCTGGGCCGACCATCAGGACCCACCGGAAAGAAGCCTTGGACCGACCATCAGGATCCACCGGGAAGAAGCCTACCGGCGCAATAGGCCACAATTAAAAAAAAAAAAAAAAAAAAAAATGCAAAATAATGAAGTCTCATTATTATATACTTCTCAGTAATAAGTTGCTTGGCATTTTCACAGATATCAGTGATTGTGGTGAGATTGTTTAGCATTTTCTTCATTAAGTTATTCTTGATATTTTCCATAGTAAGAATGCTTTTTATATTGTCCTTGAAAATGTTTTCAAGTAATTCTGTTGTTTTAGTAATTGTTTGACTAGCTTATTTTAAGTACTTGATATTCTCTGAATCTTTATTGTGTAAATACATATAATTATCATTTATGGCAGCACTGTGGTTTGGGTAAGTTGACCCTTACAATGGTCACAATCATGATTTTGAATTGCGTGGCGTATGTAACCTGCAACATATGCTTGAGCATTTTTCTCAATTGCCTGTTATATAGATGTATTTACACTTTGATTGCATTCATCAGGATTGAAAGATGAAAAGAAATCTACCAGCTTATCAAAGTCCACTGTCAGGATTAAATGATGAAAAGTAAACTGCAAGAGGATTTAGTTTGGGTTCTCCTTCATTACATTCTGCTTCTATTTTGTTGTTTATCTTATCACAAGAAGCACTTGGTACAGTGTCCAAGGAATGTTCAAATTGGGTAATTTCAGTTTTTAGTGCAGAGGTGCTGACCTCTCCTACATTGTTCAACAAATTCTTCATCCTGTCCTCTTCTTCACTCTCTGGTACATATGTTTCTTTACTAAATTGAAATGTGTCAGTGTCACCTTCTCTTAATAAATTTAATACTGGTGTTGCATCATCAATACAATTACCAGGCACAGTCATCTGCATGACATTGTTTGTCATCATGCCATTTGCAATTTTACAAAGGCTTGAACTGTAGGTGTGTCATTGTTACCCCCAGTATTCCTGACAGTACTAAATAAATTTTCCAATGAATCCTGATTAAGTCTGTTGGTTAATATAAAAGTAAAGCAATGATTCTTATGTATGTCCTCCCAGACACATTTTAGACTTGAAATGTTTAGTTTCCAGCCAACTATGCAAGGTATGTATCTAGTAGTTCCTAATATCTGCAGCGAGTCTATCCAAGATTCCATGTTATTAAGATCTTGCAATTGATTATTCTCATTTGAGATGGCACACTCACTGCTTTTATAGTGATATAATGTGGAACTGTTAAACATATCAAAAAGTCTGTCCATCTGAAACAGGAAATGTGCAGTGTCTGATGCCTCTGGCGGTAGAGTCCCCAACTCTGCATAAGTATTAATACCTGCTGCAACAGTACGGCTGAATACTTGCGCAGCAAAGCACAGGGACATCTAATCAAAAGTGTTGCAATACACATGTTCTGCAGTAAGTTTAGGGGCAAGGCGCAAATACATGTTGCTCTCTCTTTCAAAGAATTCCTGCACATATTTCCATTTTATTGTTTTACCCTCCACAAGAAAACTGTGATTCATTAGGTTATTCCTAGTGCTTTTAAGCAGATGATGAGGATCATAGAGGAAAAATATCTTTTCATGATTATGCATGCTGTAAGGTGACGTGTAGGTTATGTTCAGTCCGGAAAATACACTTCTGTTAGTAGCATCTTGGTCACAGATAACAAATTTTGGGATTAGTCCAGACTCTGTGAGTTTCTCAATAAAATCCAGTATCATTTGCTTTAGAGTGTCAGGCTTTATACTTTGTGCAAAAAAAGTAACCCAATGGTTGTTTCCACTTTGATGCAAGTCCTTTTACCATAAACATCATAGCATAATTGACACTAACATTTGCTCTCCCATACATACCTAGATCTTCCAAACCATCAAATCTATCTTTGTTAATATTATAGTGTATATTTCTCTTAATTGAAATAGCATCAAATACCAAACCACATATCTTGTCTTTATGTGACATATCAGCAACGTTCTTCTTCAACAAGGCAAACAGTGACTCATTCCAGCCAATATTGATGTTAATCCTTTGCAACCAATACCTCAGCTTGCGTGGTGTTGGAAGAACGAATATTTTGCTTAGGAATCTGTATATCCTTGTGCTCCTAAAATACAGGCTAGGTGCAAAAACTCGATGAGTGTCCAAATAACGCCGTCCCTTTTTTCTTTCAGTGTAGCTAACTGTATTTGTGATTTGAAAACTGCAAAGCATGACCACTTAGGTACCTGGATGCATTTTCAATGATGCCAGAAGGCAATGAACACTTGTTGCACTGCCCACTTACCGCCTTGAGTCTCTGAACCTTGTTCAATAATCTTGTGTTTCTTGCTTTAAAATTGTGAAGCAGTTTGTACATCTTGCTTCTAGGGGAAGATGTCTTTTTTTCCGATGAACAACTTTTGCCTGCTAATTGATATTCAATACATATGTATTGTCAGGTATGTACAACGAGAAAGATAAAATAATTAAAGAAATTGCAAGATAAAGCTAAGACGAGACGATAAGCTAAATATTTTTTGGTGTGGGAGAGTGTGACATGAAAATCAGTAAGTGCATATAAGAACATTAGCATTAAAATCATAATAAATCAAGAGGAAATCAGAGAACACTGTAAAGAAATGCATGGAGGAACCTAAATCATTCTACAAATTTGTGAATAACAGAATGAAAGTAAAATGCAGTACATCAAGAGTAGGAAATGTAATATATGAGAAAGGGGGAGATATGTGAGGTGATGAATGATAGATAACAGACAGTACAATATTCACAATATAGGAAGATACCGTTTTGAAAGAAATTCAAATGATATCAGTAAGGCAGTTTGGACTCAGGGAAGGTTAATCTTATGTTATGAACTTAATAAGTTTTTGCAGCAGAGTGGTGGATATTATACAAGAGAGGGGAGGATGGGTGAACTGTGTGTACCTAACCCTGTTTATATATATATATATATATATATATATATATATATATATATATATATATATATATATATATATATATATATATATATATATATATATATATATATATATATATATATATATATACAGTTACATTTAGAAAAATGCTTTGAAAACTGGGAATATCTGGCGGGGTGCATGGGAAAATACTGAAGAGGATGGAGAGCTATATAACAAGAAGGCAGATGAGAAGTTATATGTAGATAAGATATCCTCATGGAGGAATGTGACAAGTCGAGTGCCTCAGGGGTTAGTGTCATCCCCAGTCATATTTTTATTTACATGAACGACATGCCAGATGGGTTCAGTAGCTACGTGAACATGTTTGTAAACGATGACGAGGTAATGAAGTAAATTTGGAATGTTGACTGCTAACTTGCAAAAAAAAAAAAAGAAACATGGAGAAAGGACAACAGGAACTTAGCTCAAGTCCTCTATACTACAACTAGGAAAATACATGTTGCTACAGAATAATACTATATGTTACCTTTTACTTCAGGGATTGACCCTTTTGTGCTTGCAAATGAACTGATGGTGGCAGTGGTGCTGGGCTCAGAGTCAAAGGATTCAAGGTGGCCTTCATTGTCTTCCTTGGCTTCTGCAATGCCTGTTGAAGATTTTAAAATTACTAAGTTAACCTTGTTATAATCCTAACAATGTGCAAAAATAAACTTTAAGACAGTATTTGTAAAATAATGTGGAGTAATTACAAATAATTATGCACACACAATTATGTAGTGCTTGACAACTTGTGAATCATATTCATTATGTATGATTGTGTGGTTCTCCCACAACACTGTGTCATGCATAACGTTAGTCCTTGAGATTATTTCACATCCAACATGTACCTATGGCATCAAATTCTACATACAAATGTAATACTAAAGACATTGACATTTTCATAATATACATACCACATCCACCTATATGTGACTGTCTCTGGTCTCTCATCTGGGTTTCTGCAGTTCTTTGAAGTTCTGTATGAAGGATACCTAATAAAAATTAAGCAATGAAGTATAATATTAGTGGTACATAGTTAATTTGTAGCAATAAGTTGCATTGAACATGTGTAAATATAGTAATTTTTTTAATAAATGTTAATATTCAATATATATACAGCATTCATTCTCGCTTAGTTCATACTGCACACATATGATCATGGTACGTGTGACAAATCAAAGTTTATATCAGCTTCAATATTCGCATCAATATTGGTAGATGCACTCTGGTCAGGGACATAGTCACAACTTTGCACAGTTCTTTCTGTTACTGAAATTGGAAAGGTATCATTTTACTATCACTAAATATCTCAATTATGTTATTTAGTGCAGATTAATGAGCCATGGTCTACCTTCACTAGAGGTAGATCAAGCCTCAGCAATCTTTTGTCCTTCTACAGGAGAAACGGTAATGGCAGAAATGACAGCATATTCTACTTGGATTTCAGTATATCACTTGATAAAGACAAAGACTTGAGTGTAATAAAGGTCATGGTAAAGGAGGTAAGGTATTGGATTGAAATAGGGTGCGGTTTGAGATGTTACAGGGTGCTCTCCATAAACTATATGAGTGTAGAAAGAAATGTCAGCTGAAATTTTATAACAGCAAGTGAAACATGGTGTTCAATGTAGGAAAAAACACTCCATGCAATAATTACACTTTAAACCGCACCAGTTTAGGGATATCAAATTCTGAGAGACCGTAGAGTTCTATGTAATAATGTGTCATCTCTGAGCTAGGATCCAGTGCACATGCATGACTGCAAGGAATCAAGTCATCATAGAAGTAGGGTTTATTACTAGGAGTATGTAGATGACTTTTTCGTATTTAGATGTGATTTGCCCAGGAGGCGGTGCAAGTGTTAGTGTAGCTGCAAAAATAGCAGTGAATGGAGGAAATTCAGGGAACTGTTGCTTTCAGTGACGCTGAGAGAATTATCTCATAGATCTAAGGGATTGTACGTATCCACTGTTAGAAATGTAATGCTGTGTGCTAGCAAAACCTGGGGTGTGTAGGAGGACAAAATTCACAGGCTTATGTAGATAGACATGACAACAGACCTTGAGGTAGGAAGATCACAAATGATGAACGGAGGGAGAGGATGAGAGTTGAGTGTATTAATCTAGTTGTGAGATGATGTAGATTAAGGTGGTTTGGGCATGCTGAGAGGATAGCAGACAGGGATTGGGTGAAAAGAGTCAGAGATATGAACGGTAAAGATTTTAGAGGAGGCCTAAGAAAACTTGCAATGAAGTGGTCAAGGACCGTAGAGATCTAGGCTTGTGCAGGGAGACTGTTAGAGACCATGCAGCCTGGCAAGATGGCAATAGAGGAACAAGGCCGCCACATGCAAACCTGTATGGAGCCTTTCAAAATCATGATGATGCTGATGTCAGGAATAGAAGCTCTGAGATTATCTTGTGGATTTATTTAGCCCTAGTCAGCCCGCATGTTGCATAATTAAAAAATGGAAAAACACAATCGTTACAGTATGTACAGGGAAGAAAAAATGAAATGGTTCCTGGGTTGAGGCATTTACCATACATGGATTGATTTAAAAAAAAAATCACTGCAGAAGGAAGGTGCAGGGTGACCGGACTGAGGTAAATAAGATTGTACGATGAATGAGTAGGCTAGGACACGGCAATGGGTTCAAGTGAGATAAATGCAGATTTAAGAAAGAATGAGGTAAAAACTGTTTCACAAGGAGGGTAGTAGATGAGTTGAACAGGCTTAGCAGTCAGATATGAGTGAATCTTTGATATGAGTGCAAATGCAATATACAGCTTGAAGAGAAGTTTAGATAAATTCATAGATGAAGATGAAAGATGATTTGAGGTAAATCTGACTTGTGTAATCCAACTGTCCTTTTACGGATTTTACATGTTCTCATGTACTACACTGATTCAACTCATTATGGAAATTCAATAATAAAACATTATTGCAACAGAAGATAATGCTTTATCCCGGTAACTGCGGGGATCATGTTTCTTAAAGGCCTCTCTAAGCGAGAAAAATTAGAAAAAAAATCATTACTCACGCAGACCATTTCATAATATAGATCAACGCATTTGTGATCAGTTTATGCATCGTCTATTTTGGGGGGTTTATATCATGGCGAAAATTTGGCCCGTCGCTGCTACACGGTAAAGCCACAAACTTGGCCCATCGCTGCTACCGGGTTATCGGTACTCACAGTTCCTTTTGATGTTCCACGTGTGAGTACCAGTGCCTTCCTCTCTTGGATTATCTGCAATAGTTAATTTTGTCAATGTCATAGAGCGCAGAATAACATTTTTTTAATCATGTTCCTTATAAATTTTAATATAATTGCTTCTAAGCAAACATATAAGTTATTATCGCTTTCCATAATGACATGGAATCTATTATTTCATTGTAATGCAAGATGCAAGGAATTGCTGTACTACATTTCATAACGAACAATAATTAATACACACCTTTTAGATTTTGATCTGGAACTGCATTTACACAAAGCCTTGACTTTGGTTTCTTTCCAATGTAATTCTTTTCTGAAAAGTGCTTGCTACAACCTGTGTGGTTTCTGTTCAATATTTCATATGTTAGTTCTTTCAGTTCTTGAATATCACATGCATTTACCCATGCAAGGCATCTGAAAAGTACAATATAAAATTTAGCAGTTGGCAGAACTTCTAAAATAATATCAAATACTTATTAATCTTATTTGATTTAATCTATCATCATGCCGATCCCTTAAGGGCGTGATCATGGTACAGGAGTCTCCATTTGTTCATCTCCATACCCTCCACTTTTGCACATCCCTCCTCTCTGTTAGGTATTTCAACACTCTGTCCTCCCACTTTATAGGGGGTCTTCCTTTCACATCCACAGCATCCAGTCCACTATATCTTCCTTGCCATCTCACTTTTTTTTCCATTTTCTCCAATTGATGAAATCATTTGTTGCATTTGACCACCTCTACCATTCCACAATTCGTTCCTTAATCTTGAAAAAAACATACCAAATCTTTTATATAAACTTCCATTGCCTTCACCATCCACCTTATTCACACCACATTCACATCTGAGTCTGTGGTACCCTTTAATCTTTTTGTGCCCCATTCTCAATGTTCCTTATTGTGGCATGACACTAGAGGTAGCAAAATAAGGTGAGTAAACCAGGTGGGTGAGTAAACCACAAACATTACAGAAGCACAACACATATTCCTAAAAGTAACTATTCAAGATAACGTAGGTCACATACACTCACAGAAATATAAAGAGGATAGAAAAGGAGGTGGATTTGGTAACAATTAAAATCATTTATCTATCTATAAATGATGCCTCCTTCCAAGAACTGCCTCCTATCCTTCTCTCTCCCCTTCCTCTCACACACTCTAGCACTTGTCCTCTCATCTCATTCGAGGTCCTCCTGTTGAACCCACCACATCTTCCATACTCAACATATACTCTATTTATCATCTCACTTTTTGCCATTCTTGCCATGCGACCAAACCACCTCAGGGTGTTTGTTCTGGACTCCTCAACCACGCCACATTTTGTTGACATTAAACTTTAACTTCCACATTTTGCACACACTATCAAACACATTTGCCAGCTTTTGTAGATCACTTGGTAAAATTACAGTTTAACACAGTACATCCTACCTTATTTTTGTCTATCCCAATCCCAACAAACATGGGGACTTGGTGGAGAAGCAGGGTTTTAGGGTGGGGGAAGCCAAATTACTAACCTAACCTAACCCGACATATACCTAACGTCCTAGCCGCCCCTGGACCCCTCCCCTAGGGGTTATTTACCTAACCTAACCTGATATCTAGCGTCCTAGCCGTGGGGGCCTCGCTCCCCCAGGACCTTCACAAAGGGGTCGAACACACGCACTACCATTTACGGCAGAACGGCGTTTAGCGAGTAAAAGTTTTTAAAAAATTGAAAATTCGTTTGAGTTGTTTATTATTTGAGCCACGTGGTGTAACCACTAGAAATGCTCCAAATTATGTCATCTACAACTTGAGCATGATCATAAGTGCCTTGGGTGTATTGTGTTAAACTGCAACTGAACTGATCACTCTTAATGATGAACAACATCGAACCAAGTTAAATAAATTCATCTACCTCTTCCATTATAAGTCGATTCCACTTGATCTCACACCTGTTCTCGCAAACTGGCCTCATGTTCACTGCATAATAATAATGTGGTGAAGCTAAATAGGTACAGCATGGGAACATGCAGATTTGTTGTCTGCATAACTTTCCCATTATTAAAGAGATAACTTTATTTGTGACAGTTATTAGAGGTGTCCTTACCTTTCTTTATCCTTTGGGAATACATGGAACACATGCTGTTGGTTTTCCTTCTTATTTGTAGTGCAGATAACACATCTGTGTCCTTGTCCATTCATCGTGTCTTCTTTCAATTCTTTGTCTGCTTGAATTCCAGGTGTTGCGAGAAATACTTCAAAGTAGAAATAAGTCGCTCTCCTGTCCACCACGCATGCGCACTTAGGGATACACTGCAGGAAAATCTTTGAATTTAGCTTGAATGGAATGACAAGAGGAATAATTAGGCCTTGGAATAGAGATTATACGATAGGGTAAGTGTCAGACCAACAGACCAAACAAGCAAGGGTAGGCGGTGGCTGAGTTGACAGAGTGACGGCGCCGCGTTTAGGAGGACGCGAGTTCAATCCCCGCCCGGTGCCACCAAGCTGGAATTTTTCAGCCGCCGCCGAGTGGCTTAAAACTACCCACATGCTGTCCAGAAGACCACCTATCAACCCGCACTCTAGATTCTAGGATTAAAGATGAACTCCGGGAAGGCAGCATGAGCCATGCAAGATGGCGCCACTATAAACACTCGCTTGCGCCAGAACGGGCTGGGCCGACCATCAGGCCCCACCGGGAAGAAGCCTTGGGCCGACCATCAGGCCCCACCGGGAAGAAGCCTTGGGCCGACCATCAGGCTCCACCGGGAAGAAGCCTACCGGCGCAAGAGGCCGCGACGTAAAAAAGAAAAAGAAAAAGAAAAAAGGACTGAGTGAACATAAAAGTAGGGTCATTCTTTATAAAATTTGCCCCGTTTGTTTGTCATAAAGCTTTCTCTTGATTAAAAGTGATGCTCTGCTATCTGTGCTATGTGTTGAATCTAGTACAGGACAAGTGAACGATAGCGGTGTGTGATATATATAAAAAAGAAAGCAAGTTGGACCTGTCAATGTGAGCTATTTTGCGGTTGCCAGCTGATTCCTACAATACCGGCTTACCGTATGTATACATGCAGACGACACACACTGACAAGCAACGCCCTCTGTTCAACCCACGCGTAACTTCTGCGCCCCCTGCTCACGCACGATTCCCACATCTTTCCCGTCTTAATTTGTATAGTCTTTGGGTGCAGCTGCAGAGATATGGGGGAGTGAAGGGGAAGGGAAGGAGGGGAGGAAGGGGAGGAATATTCTCCAGCGTTTGAGCGAAAACGAAAGATTACAAATATAGGAAAGTCATGAAGGGAAGAGTGAAACATTATTCAACCTGTCCAACATATTAAGACAAAACATATCAACTGCAACTGTTAATAGCGGCTCCCGTGGGAAAGCTTAAGCCCTGATGTCTCAGGCTCAGCGAAAAAAACACGTGGTAGAGAGGGTACGTGGGAGGGTGTGCCTGGGGGGATTGTATGGACGGGGATAGATGAGAAGTATAGAGGCAGGAGTAAGGAAGGATGTGCTATTGTGATGTCTGAAAGAGTGTGGAATGGTGTGACTGATTATGGTTGGAAGGGATGAAGAATTGTGTGGGTGAAAGGAAAAATAGGTTTAGTAAAGTATGCATGGGTGTGTATTTATGCATCAGTAAATGTGAAAAGTGAAAAAGGACTGAGAGAAAGATAATGATCAAAAAGGATTGATTGATTATGTGGCAGTAGATGAAAGGCTTAGAAAAGAAATTTGTGACGCGAAGGTAGTAAGAGGAATGTTGGATGGATCTGACCATCTTGCAGTGCTGGCAAAATTAAACCTGAATGAAAAGTGGGTGTTTGAAAAGAAAGGTGAAGTAAAAAAGGAAATACTGAAGATAGAAAAGTTACTGTAAAAAGAACTAAAAGATGAGTATAACCGTGAAATGGCAGAGGCCTTCAGTGAAAAATGGGAAACTGTAAAAGCTAATACAAATATTGGAAAAGTTTTTGGAACATTTAAAGAAATAATGGTAACACAACAAAAAAAGTGTTAGGGATGAAAGTGGTGAGAGATGGAAAAAGAGATAGTAAAAGAGAAAAGGGAACTTTTTAAGAAAACTCAAGAAAGAAATGTGGCTGAGCAAGTAAAAAGGGAAAGGAAAAAGAAATATAGGGAATGCAAAATGAAATTAAAACAGGCAATAAAAGAAAGTAAGAAGAAAGTTGATGAAGACTTTGGAAACAAACTAAGTAAAAAATATAAAGGGAACAAGAAATCATATTCGAAAGAAGTAAAAAACGAAAGAAATGCAGAATATATCTCCTCAAGTAAAATCAATGAAGTTATGGATGAGAATGGAAAGATGTTGAAAGACGGGGAAGCTGTGAAAGAGAGATGGAGAGAATATTTCAAAAACTTAATGAATTTTGAGGATGGACGTCCAGCAGCTGTAACAGCAGCAGTTTTGAGTAGAGGCAGAGGAGGAGCATATAAAGAAAGAAGTATAACATATGAAGAAGGAAATCAGACAATAAAAAGATTAAAAAATGGAAAGGCAACAGGAATTGATGGAATCACAGCAGAAATGTTGAAGTGTGGAGGAGATGTAGTTGTTAAATGGATGGTCAAGATATGTGAAGTAGCATGGGATGGGGGAGAGGGGGGGGGGTGCCATCAGACTGGACGAAAGCCATTATTGTCCCAGTTTACAAGGGAAAGGGCAGGAGATGGGAATGTGGGAGCTATAGAGGTATAAGTCTCCTGAGTATACCCGGAAAGGTATATGGAAAAGTCATAATAGCGAGGGTGCAAAGACTTACAGAAGAACAAATCAGTGAAGAACAAGGAGGCTTCAGGAAGGGAAGGGGATGTGTGGAGCAGATATTTTCCTTCAGGATGGTATTAGAAAAAAATAATAGCAAAAGGAAAGAAACTATACGCTGCCTTCATGGATTTGGAAAAAGCTTATGACAGAGTCGATTGGATTGCATTGTGGGATGTTTTAAAGATTTATGGTGTGGGAGGAAAACTGCTTAGTGCAAGAAAGTTTTTCTATGAGGATGCATCTGCATATGTCAAAATTACTGGAGAAACAAGTGAACAAGTTTGAGATAAAAGTGGGCTTAAGACAAGGGTGTGTCATGTCACCTGGTTATTCAATATTTATATGGATGGCGTTATTAGAAAAATGAAGGGCAAAGTTGGAGAAGTTGGAGTAAGACTGTTCGATGAGGGAAGGAAGTGGGTACTGAATTCGATACTGTTTGCTGATGACACGGTGCTCATTGCAGAAAATGAAAGTGACCTACAAAATTTGGTCAGTGTTTTTGATAGTGTCTGTAACAGGAGAAAGCTGAAAGTAAATGTCAACAAAAGTAAAGTGATGGTTTGTGAGCAAGGTAGAAGTAAGGTTGTAGATTTTGTATGCCCATATAGAGTGGGAATTAAATGTGAAAAAGAATGCAAAATAATTTTGAATAGTGAAGAAATGGGGAGGTTAATGAGTTTAAGTACCTTGGATCAGTTATGTGTAAGCATGGTGGTATGGAGGGAGAGATAAGAGAAAGGGCATTGCAAGGAAGAAGGGTGCTAGGGTCTTTGGGACGAATCATGAATGGCAGAAGTGTGAGCATGGAGGTAAAGAGGGATTTGAGAAATATACAATAATAGTACCAACCCTCACATATGAAAGTGAAACGTGGGTCTAGAGGTCTAGAGTGCAGGCAGTGGAATGAGTTATTTGAGGAGTGCTTATGGTGTGAGTAGAATGGATGGAATGAGTAATGAAAGTGTGTACGAGCGTTTTGGAATGTGTCACAGGGGTGAAGGGAAGAAGTGTGGAATGGTGGAAGAAGTGAAGCGACACACTTTAAAGTGGTCTGGCCACATGGAGCGAATGGAGGAGAGTAAGATGACCAGAAGGGTGTATGTGAGTGAGATAGAGGGAGGGAATGCTAGAGGACGACCTCCAGTGAAATGGAGGGATAGTGTGCAAGAGTACGTTAGGGAGAAGGTGGAAAGATCTTTGAGAAACTTTGAGCAGGCAAGGAGGGAGTATCTGGATAGAGAAAGTTGGAAGCTCTTCTGCCCTGGCCGTCCCCTGGTGGGAGCTCATAGGAGCAGGCGTCGATGAAATGATGATGAGATAATTATACACACACACACACACACACACACACACATTAATAATAATAATAGTAATAATAATAATAATGATAAATTATTATTATTATTATTATTATTATTATTATTATTATTATTATTATTATTATTATTATTATTATTATTATTATTATTATAATCATACAATATTGATCTTGCCTACATTGAAGAGAGAGAGAGAGAGAGAGAGAGAGAGATAATAATAATAATAATAATAAACTTTATTTCCACTAAAAAGTGGTTATTCTAAACATCTAAATATACATGGTAGGTTATACATATAAATATACATGGTGTATTATACATCTAAATATACACGATAGAATATACAGAAGGCAGTAAAGTAGATAATACATTCATGCAGAGGTCAACAGCTTCTTTTTAAGAATTGATTTTAATGTGGTCAGATTATGAGTCTTTTATTTCATTCGGTAGTTGGTTCCATAATTTAGGACCTAATACATGAAAGGCTCTTGCACCTGTGTCGGTGTTGGTTCTCGGGACGTAGAGATTGTTTTGTTGTCTTGTTGTTGAGTCAGTCATATAGTTAACAGTTGGGAGAGAGAGGATGTGGTCTGGGTAATCCTTTATTTTCTGCTTAAACACTTTTGTGATGAGGTTAAAGGTGATTAGGTCTTTGATTTTAAGCCATTGTAAATCTTTAAATAATGGAGTGACATGATCGTATTTCCTGGCTTTCCCATCTGCCACTTTTATCGCGAAGTTTTGTAGTTTTGCACTTTGTTTATTAAAGTTGAGTTTGTTGTCCCCATATTGTGATGCTTTTATGATGCTTAATACCAAAGTCTGGATAACCATTAAGCGTGTTTCTTTGTTGAAGAGATCTTTGTGTCTGTTAATGAAATTTAAGGTTCCCATTGTTTTCCTAGTCATTTCATTTATGTGTCTGTCGAAGGTCATGTGAATCCAGATGAAAGCCAAGGTTCTTAACATGGAGGAGGGCTGTATAACGCCATCGGCACATCTGATGGTGGTGTTGTTAGGTATGTGTGAGTTGGCGTGTGCCTAGGAAGATACATTGTGTCTTACTGATGTTTAGCTGAAGGCCGTTCTGTAAAATAGGTTCTTATTTGTTTCAAAGTGATCTCAGTTTTATTAATTAAAGTATTTATTTCGTTGATATTACCGCTGTGGAGGAACTGTGTGTCGTCAGCGTATTGTACTAGAAGGCAGTTATTGATATAGGTAGATATGTCATTTACATGGATATTGAATAATGTTGGGCCTAGTATTGAGCCTTGGGGACTCCAAAGGCTACTGATTTCTTGGATGAGACGATGTCTTTGATGCGGACTGACTGTGACCTGTCATCGAGGTAATTGTCAAACCAGTAGGTGTCAACATTAATCTGTTGAAGTTTTCGGAGTAAGATGGTGTGGCTGACACTGTCGAAGGCTTTAGAAAGGTCGCAGAGTGTTAAAAGTGATATTTGTTTGTTGTCTATATTATCATAAATTTTATTGGTAATGACTTGCAGCGCTGTCTCTGTAGAGAGTTTTGGTCTAAAGCCGTGTTGGGTCGGAGAGAGAAGTTTGTTACGTTCCAGGAATGACATTAATTGATTGGCAACTACCTTTTCTAATATTTTTGAAAAAATTGGAAGTAGAGAGATGGGACGATAATTTCCTATTTCGTCTGGGTTACCGTTTTTATATAGTGGGGTGACAACAGCATTTTTCCAGGAGGCAGGAAAAATGCCTGTGACGATTGAGGTATTTATGATGGTTGTGAGGTAGAAGATGATAACTATAAGTGAGTCTTTGATAATCCATAGAAATGTTATCACAACCAAACGATTTAGTATTTTGAAGCTGTTTACAGTTAAGATGATTGTGTTCTGGTCTACTGGCTGAGGTCTGAAAAGCGCGAGATTAGTGGGGGTAGAGGGCGCGACCGGGATGTTAGGAGCTTCGTTAAGGTGATTACGGTTTTCGACTTTTAGTGATTCTTGAGTTGATTCGTATGTGGTTAGGCCGACGTTCGCAAAGAAGTTATTAAAATCTTCAGCTTTTTCACTTATGTTCTCAAGGGGCGGGTGGGTCGTGCTCTGTGTTTTACTAGGAATAATAGTTTTTAATGTGTTCCAAGTTGCAGCTGTGTTATTTTTGCAGGTATGTAGTTCTTGGTGGTAGTAATTTTTCTTTGAAGTGGTTAGTAGACGTTTGACGTTTTTCTTTATTTCTTTATAGTTTTGCTGTATAATCACGTTATATCTGTGATTTTTTAATATCCTTTGAGCTTTCTTGCGTTCTGCTAATGCCTCTTTAATTTCATCATTGATCCAAGGTGCGGGGGGTCGGTGAAGGACGATATTAGATATCGGAGCGCTTCTGTCGAGACTGGTAGTAATGACAGATGTTAGTATAGACACTTGTTTATCGACATCGTCAGTGCGTAATATCTCATTTAGTGTGGAGGTTTCCTAGGATATGGGAGCATAGAAGGTCGCTGTTATATTTTCTTAGGTCACGTTTAGTTACGGTGATGGGTTGGCGCTTGGGTTTAAGGATGTTGACAGAGGCGCCTATAAGCTCATGGTCTGCGACCGTGCAAGGGATTACGTAGGAATGAGTGATAAGATCTGGCTTGTTAGTGATGATCACGTCTAGGAGGGTTGCAGAAGTGGGTGTCACTCGTGTGGGTGTGTTTATAATTTGTGTCAGCTTATTGTTGGCTATTATACGTGATAGTTTACTGTTGGGTAGGAGGAGGTTGTCGTTGAGGTCACCTAATAAGAAAAATGTCTTTTTACGCATAATTAACGCCCTCAATGTGTCTTCTATGTGATCAAATGAAGTAGAACAGGCCTTAGGATGTCGGTAGATACTGTTTATAAGGATGGAGGGTAGTTTTCTGCATTGAACTTGGATACAAATTTCATCTACCCCTTCGTGTTTAGGTACGCCTGTGTTTATCGAAGCTGAGTGTAAGTCATTATGAACATATATACATGCCCCTCCGCCTTTGCCTCTGTCTTGTCTGTAAAGTTTAAAGTTAGGAATGTTCGCGTGTGAGTCTGGGGTGTGTGTGAGTAACCATGATTCACTGATGCATAATATGTCGATTTGCCTTTCGTTGATTAATAGGTTGATTTCATCCAAATTATTGAGTAATGATTGTGCATTTATGTGTTCAATAGTTAGGTTGTCTTTTTTGTTCGTAAACTGAGAACTAACGGCATAACATTCTTTGCCTTTCTTCTAGCGTGAGGTGTAATAGTGACAATGGCGATCCTTGTGCCCGTATTCTAAACATTCATAGCAACGCACTTTATGATCAAGCCTACAGTTTGATTGGACATGATTAAATTCCCCGCAGTTATAACACCCCACTTTCCTGTTGGATGAGTGTCCTGAGCGTGGAGGGGGGGTGTTGTAGGCTTGCGTGTCCCGTGATGGCAGGCGTGGTGGAGAGGTGGTGTAGCCACGGTGTCCGGCGCGGTTTGTGGGCGGCGCGTTGTAGCTCATTTGCGTGTCTCGGGAGGGCGGGTGTGTTGGGGAGAGAGAGAGAGAGAGAGAGAGAGAGAGAGAGAGAGAGAGAGAGAGAGAGAGAGAGAGAGACTATCATTCAAGATTAACGTTTTCATCACCTGCGATATTCGGCAGTGTTCAGTAACGATAATATAACAAAAATCATAGGCCGAGGCTGCTTTCTGATGCCAACACTTCTCTAAACTCAGTCATGACGTCGCTCTCCTCCAACACGCAATTCATGGAAGAAATACCACTTGTGTAGTGAGTATAAAGGGTTGTCTCATGGATACAATGGAAGGTTTCGTTTGCAGTATATTTGGTTTTGAGTGAGTGGAGAAAGGTTATGTCTACCCCGTGAAATCAATAATACAATCGGATATATTCCATTTATAAGTATGATTTGGTTACATATAAATCGGTGTTAGTGTGCCTGACTTTTTATAAACACGAGGCTGTCACTGAACGAGTTTTAAAACAGAGGCGAGGTAGCGTTTCTTCTTTGAGTCTTTATTATCTCCTCCTCCTCCTGTTCCTCTTCCATAATGTTTTAACTGTCTTCTCATACACTGTCTAAACACCTATCACTTCACTACTTCGATCTTCCTTCTCTCTTCCTCCTATTCTTCTTTCTTGTTTCTCCATTACCTCTTCATGTTCCTCTTTCATAATGCCTCAACTCTCTTTTCCTCATTCCTAAACTGCACAACTATCACTTCACCTCGTTTACCTCCTTTTCCTCCTCCTCCTCCTCCTTCACCTCTTCCTCTTCTTCCTCCTCTTTCCCCTGTTCCACTTCCGTTATGCCTTAATAACCCACTCACCTTTTTTTCTCAGCCCATACGTGCATAGTGCTGGAAAACAATCAACACCAGTCTTTCTCCTCCCTTCACTGACCCTTTTGGCCCTTCTCTGCGGCTCCGAGGGTTGGCGCTGAACAGGAGGAGGAAGTTGTGATAGTTGTGTTGTGTGAGAAAGACGAGGAGAGAGAGTTGAAGGAGGAACAGGAGGTAATGAAAGAACTAGGAAGAAGAGGAAAAGGGGGATGAAGGAGGAGAGAAGCGATAATTGTGCAATCTGAGAATAACGAGAAGTTATGAAGTTATTATGGAGGAGGAACAGGGGGACGAGGAGGTAATTAAGAAACTGGGAGGAAAAAAAGGAGGAGGAGGAGGAAGGAGGAAGGAGAATTAGTGAAATGATAGTTATGGATAGTTTTGTAGCTGGAGGAGCAGCACGTATTAAGGAGAGTAGGAAGTAACTAAAGAACAAGAAGGAGGAAGAAGAGGTGAATATTATTGGTAGTTATATATTTGGAGGAGGAGGCGCAGAAGGAGGAGGAGGAGGACAGGAGGTAATTATGAAACAGAAGTGAAGTTATAGTTATGTAGTTGGAGAAGGAGAGAGAAAAAGGTTTATTATGATATTATGGAGAGGGAGCGGAGGAGGAAGTAATGATAGTTATGTAGTCAAAGAGGAAAGAGAAAGGAGAAGGAGAATGGGGGGTAATAACCAATCCTAGGAAGGGGGAGGGGAGGGGGTAGCGCAAGAGGAAGGGGAGGGGGTAGCGCAAGAGGAAGGGGAGGAGGAAGGGAAGGCGAACAGTTGTCAGTCAAGGAGAGAACCCGGCGTGTGAAGGCTGTGGGGACGGTGTGGAGGCAGCGGAGACACTTGTCGTTCAGGTGACGGTGAGTGTCGTGCACTGTGGTTAAGTTAAGGCTCTGAATCTATGTTGATGCTCGGGAGCGATGTTTTCGGGGTCAGGATCTGTTTTAATGCTAGTATCTGTGTACATTGTTTACTTATATCCTAACCAGCCTAACTCATTCCAGCCATTCCTGAGGTCCACATCCACCCAACAGCTTCCTCTTCTGTACCTCCATTATAATAGCACGTTTCCGTGCAATGCTCATCCACCCAATCAGCGAGCAATGTCGTTAATTACCTGCATATTGTTTACTTTCTCACCAATCCAGATCATTCCACCCATGTTTAAGGTTTATTTCCACATCCACCCACTAGCATCCTCTTGCCTTTCCACCTATTGCTCATCCACCTTAGCAGTAGTTTGTTAGCTAGCAATGATAACATTCCTCCCCTGCTCCCCACCTAGTCCGCATCTTGAGTTACACAGAATCTGTTTTTAATGCTAGTATCTGTGTGCTAGCATCTAGCATCCTCTGATGTCCATCCACTATAGTGTATCGAATCTAACTTGAGCTTGTAGGCACGGCCCCCCTGAGCCGCGCTAATGCCACATCACCCCATCACTCTCCTCAGAGGAGCTCGCTACCCCCCCCCCCTTCTCTCTCTCTCTCTCTCTCTCTCTCTCTCTCTCTCTCTCTCTCTCTCTCTCTCTCTCTCTCTCTCTCTCTTATTTACGTTATATACAATATCTTTTTCTTGGCTGTGCAGGACGCGAGAGTGAGACCTACGTGAGTCTTCCCTAGTCATTCATAACACCGTGCAGTCGTATTATGAATGTGTATATTCCATAAATAGATAACGTACAGAATAACAGCGAGACACCGCCTTGCGCAGGTCATCGCTAGATGCTTTGTATAATCCACCAAGCCCTCACCTTAAAATTCTACCTCCACACTTCATATCCACCCATTCCACCTAAAATTTATCTCCAAGCCAAAAATTTATTAAAGCCTATTAAAGTCTCTCAATCCACCTTTCCACTCGCGGTCTTTTCTTAAACTCTTCCACCTGTTCTCTACCACCCTTTCTCTCCTTGTGTAGTATATCGTTCCACCTCTCCCTTCAGTCTTCTCCTCCATCCACTCCATCCTTGGTCTTCCACCCCCCTGTTGTTAGTATCCATTGTTAAATTACAGTTTACCTGTTTTTCCACTGACCTTATCTTGCATATATTTTCCCTATGCCACATTACACTGACTGCATTTCTCCACCTGCTGCAGCGACCCATGCTTTGACATTTGTTTCCCATTGCTTTATTACATTTTGACCAACTTCATCTGATTCAACAACCCATTTATTTACCATTTTATTTCTTTCCAGAGCAGTTTAACACGTGGAGGCCAGCACAGCACAAAACTGTCTCCACGTCCAGGCTAGTGCTGCTGCTGGAGTGAGGGCCTGAGGCTGATGGTGTGCTCAGCACTGTCCAAACAGCCTCTGCCTCCAGTGCTCCCCGGTGCATCTCTGACTCTAGGCCACATCCGGAGCCTTCTGCAAGACCTGCCAGCACCTCGCAGCAGAAGCACTGGTGCTCTGGAGGCTACATGGCCGGGCAGGATCACCAGCAGCAAGCTGCCAATGCTGTGAGGATCAAGAGAACCACCACCACCTTGCTGCTGGCATCTCGGCCACAAAGGAAAGGGAAAACTGAGTCAGTTGTGTGACCAAGATTTAAGACTGAGAGCAAGTTCACCCGACACTGCCTTGCACACACTGGTGAAGGAAACCATGAGTGCTAAGAGTGTGGGGAAAGACTCCCTGGGAAGGCTGACCTCAACAAATACACCCACACCCTCTGGTGGAGGACCTCATGAATGCCATCAGTGTGGCAAAGGTTTCAGTTACAAGAGTCACCTCAATATACACACCCTTTCACACACTGGTGAAAGACCTCATGAATGCCATGAGTGTGGGAAAAGGTTCATTACGAAGGGTCACCTCAACACACACACACTTACACACACTGGTGAAAGACCTCATGAATGCCATGAATGTGGCAAAATGTTCCGTAAAAAGTTTAACCTCAACATACACACCCTTTTACACACTGGTGAAAGACCTCATGAATGCCATGAGTGTGGGAAAAGGTTCATTACGAAGGGTCAACTCAACACACACACACTTTCACACACTGGTGAAAGACCTCATGAATGCCATGAATGTGGCAAAAAGTTCTGTAGAAAGGGTCACCTCAACAGACACACCCTTTCACACACTGGTGAAAGACCTCATGAATGCCATGAATGTGGCAAAAAGTTCCGTAGAAAGGGTCACCTCAACACACACACCCTTTCACACACTGGTGAAAGACCTCATGAATGCCATGAGTGTGGCAAAAGGTTCCGTACGATGAGGGACCTCTACAGACACACTCATATACACACTGGTGAAAAACCTCTGAATGCCATGACTGGCAAAAGATTCAATCAAGAGGAGGCCACCACAACATTGTCTCCACATCCACCCCAGCCACATTTCTACCCAGTCTCTTCTACCTCCTCGGGCCAGACCCATTTCTACTGGTCTCTTCTGGTCCAACCCACTTCTATCAGTCTCCTCCAGCCCAGCCCACTCCTCGCCCCAGTCTCCTCCAGCCCAGCCCACTCCTCGCACCAGCCTCCTCTAGCCCAGCCCACTCCTCGCACCAGTCTCCTCCAGCTCAGCCCATTCCTCGCACCAGTCTCCTCCAGCCCAGCCCATTCCTCGCACCAGTCTTCTCCAGCCCAGCCCATTCCTCGCACCAGTCTCCTCTAGCCCAGCCCACTCCTCGCACCAGTCTCCTCCAGCCCAGCCCATTCCTCGCACCAGCCTCCTCTAGCCCAGCCCACTCCTCGCCCCAGTCTCCTCCAGCCCAGCCCACTCCTCACACCAGTCTCCTCTAGCCCAGCCAACACCTCGCACCAGTCTCCTCCAGCCCAGCCAACACCTCGCACCAGTCTCCTCCAGCCCAGCCAACTCCTCGCACCAGTCTCCTCCAGCCCAGCCCACTCCTCGCACCAGCCTGCTCTAGCCCAGCCCAATCCTCGCACCAGTCTCCTCCAGCCTAGCCCACTCCTCGCATCAGTCTCCTCTAGCCCAGCCCACTCCTCGCACCAGTCTCCTCCAGCCCAGCCCACTCCTCGCACCAGTCTCCTCCAGCCCACTCCTCGCACCAGTATCCTCCAGCCTAGCCCACTCCTCGCACCAGTCTCCTCCAGCCTAGCCCACTCCTCGCACCAGTCTCCTCCAGCCCACCCGCCCACTCCTCCCACCAGACTCCTCCAGCCCACCTGCCCACTCGCACCAGTCTCCTCCAGCCCAGCCCACTCCTCGCACCAGTCTCCTCCAGCCACCCGCCCACCTCGCACCAGTCTCCTCCAGCCCAGCCCACTCCTCGCACCAGTCTCCTCCAGCCCAGCCCACTCCTCGCACCAGTCTCCTCCAGCCCAGCCCACTCCTCGCACCAGTCTCCTCCAGCCCAGCCCACTCCTCGCACCAGTCTCCTCCAGCCTAGCCCACTCCTCGCACCAGTCTCCTCCAGCCCAGCCCACTCCTCGCACCAGTCTCCTCCAGCCTAGCCCACTCCTCGCACCAGTCTCCTCCAGCCTAGCCCACTCCTCGCACCAGTCTCCTCCAGCCTAGCCCACTCCTCACACCAATCTCCTCCAGCCCAGCTCACTCCTCGCACCAGTCTCCTCCAGCCCAGCCCACTCCTCGCACCAATCTCCTCCAGCCCAGCCCGCTCCTCATACCAGTCTCCTCCAGCCCAGCTCACTCCTCGCACCAGTCTCCTCCAGCCCAGCCCACTCCTCACACCAATCTCCTCCAGCCCAGCCCACTCCTCACACCAATCTCCTCCAGCCCAGCCCACTCCTCACACCAATCTCCTCCAGCCCAGCCCACGCCTCACACCAATCTCCTCCAGCCCAGCCCACTCCTCACACCAATCTCCTCCAGCCCAGCCCACTCCTCACACCAATCTCCTCCAGCCCAGCCCACTCCTCACACCAATCTCCTCCAGCCCAGCCCACTCCTCACACCAGTCTCCTCCAGCCCAGCCCACTCCTCGCACCAGTCTCCTCCAGCCCAGCCCACTCCTCGCACCAGTCTCCTCCAGTCCAGCCCACTCCTCGCACCAGTCTCCTCCAGCCCGTCCCACTCCTCGCACCAGTCTCCTCCAGCCCAGGCCAGCCCACTTCTACCAGTCTGAAGCCCATCCCACTTCTACCAATCTCAAGCCCATACTTCTACCAGTCTCCTCTAGCCCCGTGACGCCCCCCGTAAGACTCGAGGGTTGCCCTGCTCCTGGGTTCCTGAGCTGCCTTGTTAAAGTCCAAAGACTCACCAAGTTTGTAAATTTTTTTTTTTTTTGACGAGTTTAGGTGAATTCGTTCTGCTTTTTCACCGGCCAGTCCGAGAAGTATCTTAAACTTTGTTTTTAATGTTTTGGTGTAAAGTAAGTTTATTGAGGTCAATAAGTTTGTAAAAAATAAGCTATAAAAATGTTGGTTAAAAATCAGTAAATGGATATCTGAGTATTTAGTTGATATTTATAAAGTTAAACAGTAAAAAGGCTCTGTAATGTTGGCCAAAAAAGTGAATTTCTATGAATATTGAGTTTATATTTTTGAATTTGAATAGTAAATAAGCTATAGTAATGCTGGCTAAAAATACTATGTGGTTTGTGAATACTCTGTCAAAGGGACCGTCCGGTAGTGATTTTACAAAAAAAAAAATATTGAAAATGAGTTAAAGCCACTGAGAGATACATGTGGGCTAGGACAGTTCACCCGGGGCCAATTTTGGAAAAATCTCTTTATTATAAGGGCAAATTTAAAGGTCCTGCGCACCCCTGACTCGCTTGGACGTCAACTGTTTTTTGTTTACGTTAATATTTATGGTAAAATATAATTACGCATGTAATTATTAATATTTCTGATGTATTTTTTCGATAAATCGTACGTCTGGGAGTGAAGCTAGGCATGAGAGCGCAATGTGGAGCCGATGGCCTGCTTAGAGCTCTCAGAGCGTCGTATGATAATAGGTCCAGGAAGAACAGAAAAAACGCTCAGAGACTCCAGCCAAACGATCAAAGAAAAAGCAGAAATTACATGTCAGTGAAGGGTATGAGGCTGGAAATTATAGATAAAACCTGGCCACAATGAGGAAGGTCGCGCCTTCTGAAACCCTCATTCTAAGAACGATAATACTTTTTTTTTACGTGTCAGCCTATTGTGCCGGTAGGTTCTCTTGAGGGGCCAGGTGGTCAGCCCCAACCTGTCATGGCACAGGCAAGTATTTATAGTGGCTCCCCGGAGCTCATTCTTGATTCACTTGGACGGTTTTTTCTAGAGTCCGGTTGATAGGTGGCCTTCAGGACAACATGTGGGTAGTTTTATGCCACTTGGCGGCAACTGAAAAATCCCAGGTGGTAGCGGTGAATTCAAACCCACATCGTCCAGAATGCGGTGCATGCGGGGCCCGCACGCTAACCACTCAACCACCGCCTTCCCAAACAAACATTTTTATTTTATTTATATTGTCAGGGGGAGCAGGTGCAATATCAAGAGCTAGCATGCATCAGGAATATTCTTAGAAACATGTTTACAAACTTAAAATATATAATTTTGGCGACTAGTAACAATAAATGATCTGAGAGCTAGGAATAAAGGAGGAAAAAAAATAATAAAGGCGGTTTTCTCAAAACAAAGTTTTTCTCACATTTTTCCCCATTTCTCTGTCCCAAATGAACCGATTTTGATGTTTTAGGTACCATTTTAAAGAGGACTGAATGCACAATGACAAAGAGATTTTGTTTCCTTCTTTCTCTCACGAAAATTCGTGAACCGTTTAAACGTAAAAATAAAAATAAATCTTTTAAAAAATAAGAGAAACTGAAAAATCTGGCTCTTTATTTTTGTTTCACCACTTGCAAGTTTTATATTCATATAAAAGTTTTTCCTAAATACGCGATGAACTGATTGGAATTGAGTGCCACAAGGATCAGTGCTGGGGCCCTTACTTTCCCTACTGCGGATGGGAGGTGTTGAAAGAGGCACTGATATTTCCCTTTTGTCCTCTCTCACTGATGACACAACTCTTGGTCACAGCACTGCTTGCAAAACAGATGTAGATGTAATGCAAGCAAACCTACAGAAGATTTATGAATGGGCCAAGAATAATAAAATGTAATTCAATGAAGAAAAGTTTGAATTACTGAGGTGTGGCCCCAGCACCATCACAAAGGATAATACCAAGCTATACACTGAAGGAATACAAGAAATTCTACCAAGGCCTGTGGTGAAGTGTCTCGGAGTCAACCTAAACCAAGATGTCACCTTCCAACATCACATTTCCATGACAGTAAACAGGGTCAAGCATATGGCTGGGTGGGTGCTCCGGACATTAAATCAAGAAATCAAGACCTCATGCTCACCCTGTGGAAGGCCCTTATACAACCTGTATTTGACTATTGCAGCCCACTATGGTCACCCGGCCCACAAGAAAGCAGAAATGAGTCAGTACAACGGTCTTTCACCAGAGCAATTACAGGCTTGAGAGGGCACTCATACTGGGAGTGCTTGGAGAAGCTGGGACTGTATTCAACAGAGGAGGAGGGAGAGATATTGGGTAATATGCATCTGGAAGATCTTGGAGAACCTGGTACCAGATCAGTGTCTCCTCAGAATGAAGAAAAACAAGCACTTGAACAGGGCAGACTATCCCAACCCAGGCACCTGAGAGAATTAAAACTCTACTTGAGTCCAGTCTTGCTTACAATGGTCCTAAATTATTCAACATTCTCCCATGGAACATCAAAGACCTCACAGGCTGTCCGGTCAACTGTTTCGAGGCGATACTGGACAAATTCCTGCAGATCTTCTTGAAAAACCTGCAGTCCCAGGATACAGTAACAGGATACACAGCCAACTGTAGGGCAGCCTCAACCCAGTGCCAGACCAGGTGAACCTCAGAAAGGAAGACTAAGAAGAAAACTCCCATATTTTAAACTACCCAAACCTGACATCATTTCCTGAATGGAAAGGGGGCGAAGGCCTACCATTAACTCATCTCTAGCGGAAATGTAAATGAAGAAATACGAGTAGTACAACAAAATGTCTGAAAATGTCAAACTCTGCACTGCGACGGGTGTAAAACTATATAAATACACATGGAACCTTGCGGCACCATCACGCCCCATGCTGCGGGAGGGTCACACACATGGAGGTAGAATTGGTGGAGTCGACACGGCCCGCTAATCCCATTCCTTGAGGTGAAGCCGCCGAACTGTCAAATATACGGCCAAAAGATGGGGGATGCCCGGCCCAGGTGAGAGCTCACGGCCACTACCTCAGACGCTACCTCCGGCCCCCGTCTTATCCGTTATGATGGTGGTGTTTTTGATTACCGTTCATTAATTGATGCAGTATATATTTCATAAATACCCTTTATTAACCTAAGATTTTTTTTGTAAAACATAAAGGATAGACATAATAACTTTAAAATTCTACATGCCTATTACAGCACCAATTCCATAAAAAAAATATATACATAAAAATTACATACATACAAACACACATATACATACATACATACTACATACGTGTTTATATGATATGAAATTTATGGTGTGGGAGGAAAACTGCTTAGAGCAATAAAGTCTTTCTATGAGGATGCATCTGCATAAGTCACAATTACTGGAGAAATAAGTGAGCATTTTGAGATAAACATGGGCTTAAGGCAGGGGTGTGTCATCACTGTCATGTCACCATGGTTGTTCACTATTTATATGGATGGTGTTATTAGAGATATGAAGGGCAAAGTTGGGGAAGTTGGAGTAAGAATGTTCGAAGAGGGAAGGAAGTGGGTACTGAATTCGATACTGTTTGCCGATGACACAGTGCTCATTGCAGAAAATGAAAGTGATTTGAAAAATTTGGTCAGTGTTTTTGATAGTGTCTGTAAAATGAGAAAGCTGAAAGTAAATGTCAACAAAAGTAAAGTGATGGTTTGTGAGCGAAGTAGAAGTGAGGTTGTAGATTTTGTATGCCCATATAGAGTGGGAATTAAATGTGAAAAATAATGCAAAATAATTTTGAATAGTGAAGAAATGGGGAGGTTAATGAGTTTAAGTACCTTGAATCAGTTATGTGTAAGCATGGTGGTACGGAGGGAGAGATAAGAGAAAGGGCATTGCAAGGAAGAAGGGTGGTAGGGTCTTTGGGACGAATCATGAATGACAGAAGTGTGAGCATGGAGGTAAACAGGGATTTGAGAAGTACAATAATAGTACCAACCCTCACATATGAAAGTGAAACGTTGGCCTGGAATGAAAGTCAGAGGTCTAGAGTGCAGGCAGGGGAAATGAGTTATTTGAGGAGTGCTTGTGGTGTGAGCAGAATGGATAGAATGAGTAATGAAAGTGTGTACGAGCGTTTTGGAATGTGTCACGGGGGTGAAGGGAAGAAGTGTGGAGTGGTGGAAGAAGTGAAGTGACAGACTTTAAAGTGGTTTGGCCACATGGAGCGAATGGAGGAGAGTAAGATGACCAGAAGGGTGCATGTGAGTGAGATAGAGGGAGGGAATGCTTGAGGACGACCTCCAGTGAAATAAAGGGATAGGGTGCAAGCGTACGTTAGGGAGAGGGGGGAAAGATCTTTGAGAAACCTTGAGCAGGCAAGGAGGGAGTGTCTGGATAGAGAAAGTTGGAAACTCTTCTGCCGTGGCCATCCCATGGTGGGAGCTCCTAGGTGCAGGCGTCGATGAAATGATGATGATGATGATGATGAAATCGAGATGGGCGAGCCTGGCCGAGCCCATTAAGAGGGAGCCTGATCTGACAACACCTGACACCTGGCAGGTGTCCACAACCGTGCGACCATGGTGTGGCCGTATATATGACATTTCGGCGGATTCACTTTTTGGGGCTGATGGATCGACTCCACCAATTCTACCTCCATGGTCACATACCACACACTGACCTTGTCGGCACCACCACGCACCATCATGATCTGGATAATGTGCAGGGCGCCTATACAGGTGCGTAACACACTCGTCCACCTGCCAGCCTGAGAACGATGGGCCGAGGACCGGACATTGACAGATTCTTCAGTGAGGACAGCAGACAGCATCCACTGCCCTGGTGAAGCCACACAGCAGCACGGCAACAACACCGAGTCTGCCTTCCCTGCACACCTGCAAGGGTCGGTAAATGTTCAGAGATTGCCCATTTAATAATTTGATACACTGGCTATTTATTTCTGGGCAAAATATGGTGCTTTTTCATTTGGAGATAGTTTTTTTCTTCGGAAACTACTAAAAAGTGACTTATTGCAATTTTCTATGTAGCCTACTAATTTCGAGCGCTGCCGCAGCCACAAAATAGCTCGCAGAGAGGTTCAACTTGGACACCCGTGGGGAATCGAGGGTTTTGGTTGGGGGAGCGTATTTAAACTACTCCAACCGAACTTTACATACATAACCTCCTAACCAGGGTGGGCGCAGCCCCCCTGGATCCCCTCCAACATGTATATGCGACTCATTTCTGCGAGGAGGTATTTCTCACAAAAGCCGCCGCCGCGTCCGCCATCGCCGCATATGGGTGTGCTCCGTCCTGGTTTGCCTTTTGTCAATATTATCCAACTTTTCAAAAATCGCTATCGCCGTTTCTAGCAGTTTGCGACGCACATAAATGGGGTTCAAAATGCATAGAATAATGAGATCTAACCGATGAGAAGTGTGAGGAGAGACGGAGAAGAAAGTTTCCCGGTCTCCCGTGACGCCCCGAGGCAGCCGCAAAAAACTTACTAACTTTTCAAAAATCGCACATAAATGGGGTTCAAAATGCATAGAATAATGAGATCTAACCCATGGTTAGGGTGAGAAGTACCACAGTGAGATGGACAACTCTTTGAACATACACCCAAGGGTCACACCAAGGGTCACACCAAGGGTCACACCAAGGAGTCACACCAAGGGTCACACCAGAGCAGGAAACACGTACAGCACAAGGCAAGCTGCCCCACCCCCTTGTGCCAGACAGCTGTTTGTCACCACTTTTCCCTGGTTAGTCACACCAAGGGTCATACCAGGGCAGGAAACACGTGCAGCACAAGACAAGCTGCCCCGCCCCATTGTGCCAGCCAGCTGTGTGTCGTCACTTTTCCCTGGCCAGTCATACCAAGGGTCACACCAGGGCAGGAAACACGTGCAGCACAGGATAAGGTGGTGGTGGTGGTGGTCCCGCCCCCTTGAGCCAGCCAGCTGAGTGTCGCCACTTCCCTAGCCACGTCCCGCCGCCAGCCGCCGCCCCGCACACGGCCACGCTGACTCGCGGCGCCGGTGTGGCAGGCCAAAGTGTAGGAGCTAGGACAGACTGTAGATTAGCCACACCGGGGTGGGACACTCGTACACCACAAGGCGGGACGAGGCGGCGGCCATCCGTCCATGCTGCCTGGAGGTGGTGACGGCCATGGCCCTTCAGCCCCACTACGGGGCACAATACTGTGCTGCCTGGAAGTGGTGACGGTCATGGCCCTTCAGCCTCCATACCGGGAAACAATACTGTGCTGCCTGGAGGTGGTGACGGCCATGGCCCTTCAGCCTCCACAACGGGGCACAATACTGTGCTGCCTGGAGGTGGTGACAGCCATGGCCCTTCAGGCTCCACAACGGGGCACAATACTGTGCTGCCTGGAGGTGGTGACGGCCATGGCCCTTCAGCCCCACAACGGGGCACAATACTGTGCTGCCTGGAGGTGGTGACGGCCATGGCCCTTCAGCCCCACAACGGGGCACAATACTGTGCTGCCTGGAGGTGGTGACGGCCATGGCCCTTCAGCCCCACAACGGGGCACAATACTGTGCTGCCTGGAGGTGGTGACGGCCATGGCCCTTCAGCCCCACAACGGGGCACAATACTGTGCTGCCTGGAGGTGGTGACAGCCATGGCCCTTCAGCCCCACAACGGGGCACAATACTGTGCTGCCTGGAGGTGGTGACGACCATGGCCCTTCAGCCTCCAAAAACGGGGCACAATACTGTGCTGCCTGGAGGTGGTGACGGCCATGGCCCTTCAGCCTCCACAACGGGGCACAATACTGTGCTGCCTGGAGGTGGTGACGGCCATGGCCCTTCAGCCCCACAACGGGAAACAATACTGTGCTGCCTGGAGGTGGTGACGGCCATGGCCCTTCAGCCCCACAACGGGGCACAATACTGTGCTGCCTGGAGGTGGTGACGGCCATGGCCTTTCAGCCCCACAACGGGGCACAATACTGTGCTGCGGCAGCAGCCTGCTGCCCCTATTTTCATCTTTTACTTCGTCCTTTTGATGGTGCCAGGAGGCAGTGGCGTCGCGAGGGTTGCTGTCGCCCGGGGACAAGGTCAGTAATGCCGCCCCCCCCCAGGGCAATAAGGGTAAAAGTGTAGCGAGGGTTTTTAACTGACAGTTGTGTGGATTACAAAATTTAATATGAAATCAAGAGACACATGTCTTCCTTCCTTCCTGCCATTTCTTCGTATTCTGCAAACTAGACACTATTAATCCTGCACGCTTAGTGCTGCGGGTCTGATGTCCCGCCACAGTTGTGAAGTGAAGCGAACTCCTCGCTCACGTCAATATTGCCATCTTCTCATTGCTTAGTGTCCCTTCCAGTCATTGTCACTTTGTGTTTCCTTCAAGTCCACGCCTGTTACTATTCCATCCCTCCACTGGCAAGCTTCATGCTGCCATAACTTTATAAACAGTACGTGGGACAAGGGAAGCCTCCCTAGAGTCTTCTTGCACTGCCTCGTTTCCTAACACCTGAGCGTACTGCCATCTTCAATAACTCCCCTGCACACTCCGGGTATATTCACCAGCAAATTCACCGATGAATTGGAGGCAAATGTAACATAACATTTGAAAAAAATCACGAAGCTGTGTCGCTGAGCCTCGAACGTGTGATCACTGATTAGGGGTGGGCAGGTACCGGTACCGAGTGCCGAGTAGAATCGATTCCAGTCTGCACTCGGTACCGGTACTGACTGCCGAGTAGAATCAACTCTACTCGGCACTGAACAGTGCTGAGTAGTTTCGATAACAGTCGGTACTGGGTTCCGTCAAAGTCTTGGAACCGGTTCCATTTTACCGCCAGTGCCGGTCGCATTAACTTATATATTAGATAATTCTTCATGTCCGAATCTTTTTTTAAGGTTTGGTAATATATACTGTTATTGTTATTAGACTATATGAATCCATCCATAATATCTACATATGCTAATTTTTTTATAGAAAATATAAATATTCACTTCATACAGGAGAGAGAGAGAGAGAGAGAGAGAGAGAGAGAGAGAGAGAGTTTTCTTTAGAGAAAATTTTATTAGGAATTTCATCAGACGTCATTAAGATAAAAAAAATACTCCTTTGGGTACTGGTACCGGTACTGGTACTAACGTTACCTGAGTTTTCGGTACCGGTACTTGCGGTACTCAAATTAACATACCTGCCCATCCCTATCACTGATCAGCTGAGCTGCCTTCCCAGGGTTGCCAACTCAATTTTTTTAATTCGTTAGACTGGATAAAAGATTTAAAAAAAACGTAGATTATAGGTGGAGTCAAAACAATTTGCCGCTAGATTGGCCTGAAAAGTCGCAAGTTGCTCTTGTCAATTCAAAGCTTTTTCCCGCTAAACTGATACATTATTCCGCCGGGCCAGACCTTGTGTAAGGACCATTGAAATGGCAACACTCTCAACCTGACTGTTTCGTTTTCTTCAATTGATTTTAGAGGCAAACTACTCTAAATCAATCTTTATCACAATTTCACAAAGTGTTCGTACATTATATTCAATGTGCACTGCCTATTCAACCCACCTTTCATTTAAAACAAAAATCTGTTTGATCTTTCCTATTAAAAAAATAATTCTTCACTTCGGCGCCCCCTAAACTGCCCCCGGGGACAAAGGTCCCCCCCCCCCCCCTCCATCGCGACGCCGCTGCGGCAGGAGGAAGAATTTTCGGTATTATTTCGGTCTTTCAGCAGTCTCAACATGGCTTTTCTTACCCTTCTCATCAGATAGAGCTTCTCATTCTGAGTAATTTGAACTCAATATATACTCACCGCAAATTCTTTATAATGCTGACACCGATTTAATTTTGAAGTGGGATTACCGAATTTTTTGCAAATGCTAAAAAAAATGTATATAGTGAACTACGGGATTTTTTACCCAATTTATATGGACATTATCAGTAAGAAGCTGAAGAAACCATAGCTTACTCTCACCAGAAGACTATTGAACCACGTACAGGAGTGAATGAAAGTGGTACGTGTTCTTAAGGCCGAATTGGCTTCTGTCAAATAAGTACGTGTCAGTTTAGTACGTGAAATGTCTATGTGAATTTGGTACTTGCCACGTACTCATATGACATCCCCCTCTCTTAGTTTTACAGGTGCTTTGTTGCTTTAGTACGTGGTTATTAAACTTTTAACTGCCACTGGAAGCTGGTACGTGTCTTTTTAGTACGTGTCATTGTAGTACGTGCTGGTGTCACATTTGTACGTATTAGAAAGGTAACATGTAACGTGTAAAGACTTGGTAAGGCCCCTTCCACACGAAGGGCATGATCGGCGGGCAGACACTGTTACCAATTTGTGGTGTGGACGGCGATAACGAGTGTAGATGACGTCACTGGCGAGGAAAGCACGGGAAAACCATCGAAGTGCTCGTGGTTGAGGCACTGGATGGGCGCCTGACTATGGACCACGTTGCCAGACACACGATGTTACAAGTCAACACTGCCCTCCGCAGGTATCTGTGTTAATTGTACAAAAGCTAGCGTTAAGCTGTAAAGAATCTATACGTTTATATTTAAACTGCCAGGCAACGATTCTTACGTCCCATGTTGTCGTGCTTAACACAATCCATGCTAGCCGTCGTTGCACTTGCCTGCACAGCAGACTCCACTCTGCGCTCTGCTCGGCGTCTGTCTGGTCCAAGTCGTTCGCCTGCCTGTGCCTAGTGCCTATTGCCGATCTTAACTGCCTTAAAATGGCAGACTATTACATGACAGAGGGTAAACGTAAAGGCAGCGTTGTTTACGTTTCTGAAGGCCATGTTTACGTGAAAGACCGGCAGTATCAGTCCAAGTTACACGTAAGGTGTTGGCTTTTTAAAACAACTGGCCAGGAGTGCCCAGCAAGAGCACATATTTGTCTCAACACTGACAAGATAGAAGTTAAAGTGCCTCACCGTGATCATGGGTCTCAAGAAGTTGAGCTTGGCAAGAAAAATCTGAAGACACGTGTCAAGGAAATGGTTGTTGCTGAGCCTACACGCAATCCAAGAGAGGTCTTTGATGAGGCTTGCCGTGACGTAGGCGATGGGATTGCCAGTCATGTGTCATACAATAGCATCAGAAAGCAGCTCTGTAACGAGCGCCTGAAGCTGCACCCCCCCCCTGCCCTCTTGTCCCCAGGAGGCTGGCCCTGCGATACAGGCGAGCATGTACGGCCACATTTACCAGGATCAAAGTGTTGTTGACAACCATGTAGCTGTTTACTTGTGGAGCAACGACATTCAGCAAGTGTTGGTGAGTAATACATCATTCTGTTGCATGAAATGATATGATATGGTTATAAAACTTGACGTAAAATGTATGATTCTATGATATGTTTACTACTTCTCTGGTGATATGTTATAATGTATGATTCTATGTTAAGTTTACTACTTTTCTATGATAACTACTTAATTAATAAAAACTACTTATAACTTAACGTATACGTAATAATTTATATTACTCTCTGTTTTCCTTTCCAATTTATCTCTTCTCTTTTTTTTTGTCTGGTATTATATCTGCTTTCTTTTTTTAGGGGCAAGTTCAGGAAATGGCGACGGATGCCACGTTTAAGACCGTGCCAAAGCTGTTCAAACAGCATCTCACGTTCTTTGGCCTGTTTGGTGACAACTTCCTGCCCCTGTTCTACGCCATGACGACCGGCAAGCCAGAGGTGCTGTACAGTGCAGTGTATGAGATTATTTCAATTAAGTTTCCCAACTTGAAGCCACGCAAAGTACACACTGATTATGAGCGTGCGATTCATTCAGCTATACTGTCTGTCTGGCCAGAGGCAGAGGTGGAAGGCTGTTACTTCCACCACAATCAGGTAAGATTTTTTTTTACTTTTTTTCTTCTTTTTAACATTAAACTTTCTACTCTTTCACTTTCCATTCATACTTTTAACAGTGCAAATTGGTAATATCTTGCAGGCTGTGTGGGAGAACATCAAGTTACGTGGCCTTGTCCCAGCGTACCACAACAAGGAGTTACTGTTTGGGAAGTGGGTGGGGAGCTTTTTTGCCCTGCCCCTTCTTCCCAATCACAAGATTGAAGAGGGCTTCGTCTCGTTGAAAAGCAGTAGGCCCCAGGTCCGCCACGACGGTGTCCCTCTCAACACGCAAGTCATCAGCTTTGTGGCCTACTATGAGAGGTTCTGGATGGGTGAGATGAGGGACAAAATGTGTGTGTGGGGTAGTGCTCATCGCACCAACAACGGTGCAGAAAGCTGTCATGCTTCTCTCAACAGAGAACTCAGGCCTAAACCTGGGTTTTGGGCCTTTATGAAGAAAATGGAAGAGAAGATCAGTCGCACCCTGACAGATCTGGAACGTGTGAAGAATGGGGTACCAGTCACCAGGCCAAAAGCTGTCAGCGAAACACAGAGAAGGATTGCGGAGGCAAGCGCAAAACTTGCAACCGGCCAGCTCACTGTTGAAGAGTTCATCAACATGATGAAGTATGTGGGCTGGAAGGGTGTCAAGGAGAAGCAGGGCAACAATGTCCAGGCTGAGGCTGACTTGCCTGATGCTGATCTTGCTGATGGTGATCTTGATGTCGACCTGCAAGACATAAACGTCGACCTGTTGGATGTCAGTCTCCAGGACATCAACGCAGAACATCATTTGCAGGACATGCTTGCGGACAGTCCCCAAGGACAATGTCAACCTACACTCTGCCAAGGACAAGGTCTGCCTCAACAACAGGTTCTTCTACAGCCAGGACAACGTCATCACAGCCAACTGCACCAACATTGGCAAACTACACTCCCCCCAGGGCAAGGTCTGCCTCCTCTCAACAGCCTTCAGGAACTGACAGGCCACCAAGGAGGGGGCGCGCGGCAAGATCTACAGCTGCAGGAAGTCCCTACAGACCACCAGTGACGCGGTCAGCAGCTAGGACAGAGACCAGCCTTCGCATTCAGGCTGACCAGGAGGTTGTTGCCCAGGAGGAGGATGCTCCGGTGGTTGCTGCACAGGAGGTTGCTGCCCAGGAGGTTGCTGGCCAGGAAGCTGCTGCCAAGAAAAAAATCAAGCATTGTGCTGTCGGTCACACGGCCTTGGTGCCGTGTGGCCATGGGGACATATGTAAGGAGTGTGCTCAGAAAGTTTCCACCAAGAACTGCCACCTGTGTAGGGCTGAAATCTTTACTTTTGTTCAGGTTATTGCCAACGACTAATTACAGGTTTGCTTTGTCTGGAATGTGATTGATTGCGATTGATTAATTGTGATTGATTGATTGTGTTAGATGCAAATGGATGTAAAAGGATGTAGTGGCTAACTTTTGACAATAAACGTATATATTCATTATAACGTACTTACGTTATCATTAACCACGTACTTAGGATCAACAATCTTAATTATGAACATAAATCCTTATAAATCACGTATCTAAAGGACAGGGGTCAAGAAAACCACATACTTAAGCACATTACTGCAGAAAAACCACGTACTTAGTTCTAGTAGTTATAAAAAACACGTAATTAAATGACAAGTTATACGTACTAAAATGACAGTGAAGGCTACTTTAAACCAAAGGGCCAAGGATAATTAGTACGTGAAATCATGTACTTAAGTGATCGTACTTATGAAACACTGACTCACGAACTTAAATGATATGTGACCACGTACGTTTGAAACACGTACCAAAGTCCCCCGCCCACGTACAGAGCTTCAGAGATAACGGAAGAACGTAATAAACTGCGACATCAAATTAGAAGAGACAAAAAAGTTAAGAAGCAATACGAGAAAGATGTCTGGAAGAAAAAAAGAGCCCCGGCGGGTTGGCGCGAGCCCCGGCGGGAGGCGGCTAGAAAAGATTGATTCACTTTAAATACTATAGCGCCATTGGAAAGCAAAGTATGTGAAGAAGCAGAAGAGAGGATCAAGAGGGAGACCTATATAAGTAGTGATACAGGTAATAAAAAACAGCAGAGTATAATTGCAGTGTCCCCATATGATGCAAGGTGACTGTTCGCTGAAGGATCATGAAAGGGATGGAGTTCAATAGAGCCCAGCCAGCCATTCCAGCAACCCGGACTCACCCAAAGCAGCAGTGGGCATGGCATGAGAGTGAATAATTAACCTGTTGCAGCACTAGCAACACTTTTAACGAAGATGTACGTTGGGGCCATTTTTTTTTTTCATCAAGACTTACCTCACCTTGAGGGTATTTTTTGAAGACCCCTCGTGGGGGTGGCAGCGCCCACACCAGCGTGAAGGACCTCCAGGGCTCAGGAATTCACATGGGGAGCAGACACGCGCACACCTCGGTACACTTTATTACGGGAAATCTAAAACACTCGCACCACCCAGCAGAAGCCCATTCACACACCAAGCACGCTGCAGCACTAAGCTCTAACCTAACTAAGAATAACTTGGCGGCGCTGGGATGCGAGAGGAAGGCTACTTAGCTGTGGCGTGGCGTCGGGGTGAAGACGCGTGGTGGGTGGAGGGCAGCGAACTGCGAACCCAGGCAACTCCGCTCTCCTGACTCACACTGACTCCGGCGTGGACCACGCGATGAGTAACCTCCTTCTTGAGGCGACAAGAGATGCCAAGTGCGTACTCCTGGCTGCACTAGCAAATCTTAAACCAAAGCAGCACCGACTCCCTAGCGGCACTAGCGAGACAGGTACTCATTTCCGGAACTGGGTACCGGTATCGTTAGTACCGCTAAGGTATTGGTACCGTTAACACCGCTAAGGTACCAGTAAAGTACCTTTAGCACCAGTACCTTACCGGTACTTTGCCGGTACGGGTAACGGATCGGTACTACCAGGAATGGATTTTTCGGTACCGGTATTACCGGTACTCAAATTAATGGTACCTGTCCACCCCTAGACAAGTGGGTTGAGGTACTACGAGGAAACTGGAGGGTTGTCCAGGGCCAACTTGCTATCAGTGGGAGAGTGGAGAGGAAGTAGAGACAAAGGTCCCCTAAGCACTAGGCAGTGATGTAAGGTCAAGGGTAGAGGGCATAATTATTATGGGGGACTCAGTCAACCAGAGATTTAGCGGCAGCATCTATACACAGCGTAGTGCCATACAGGAACAGCACAAATTCCTTACAGTAACAGGATTCCCAGCGGTATCCCAACTACTGGGCAGTGGTGGTTTGTCTTTTTTTTTTTTTAGGTGCTGCCTACAGCGCCGGTAGACTCTAGAGTCTCTGAAGCCCCGTTCACACTGTGCCGACTCTGGGCCACAACAACCCAGCGACTACTGCATTTGACAAGTCGGCTCCCACGCTCCACGAATTTTTTGGCGTCTTGGTGTCGGCTACCATTATTGCCGACTGTCTGGGCCATTCGTCCAACTAGTTGGCAGAATGTCTGCGACATGATGCCAGCTAGTCTCAAGACGAGTCTCAACGGTCAATTTTTTAAATGGCGCCATGTCCTCGACAACCACGAATCTGCCGACCGACTGTCCAACAGTCGCAGACGGTCTTGACGACAGTCTTCCACATTGTCTGTCACCTGGTTGGCCGACTAGTTGGCCGATAGTTGCCAAGGAGTTGGCCGACGGTCTTCCTGACGGTCTTCGCGACTGTCTTGGCGACTGTCTTGACGGCAGCCTTGTCATTCCTTAAAATACGGAATCGCTCTGTATTCGAGAATGAAATGTATCGTTCCGTTTTGAACCAGTACGGAACTGCATTTGTTCTGTACGGTAATTTGTTATCTGAATGGTCAAGCATATAAAATTCAGTATCTTGAAATTGTAGTGAACGCATTTTTCGGTTAATTACAAAACCAGCCCGTAAAATTTGTCAAAGGTTCGTCCTAAAATACGTGTAAAATACGCGACGTAACGTCCCTCCCCCCTCCCTCTGGCCTCCACCAGCAGTGTGCTGTGGTTGTCACTCATTGCATGCTCGAAAAATTTTAGGGTTGCCGTCCGTTCCTTTAAATATGGATTCATTCCGTATTGGAGAGTGAGATGTTGCATTCCACATTTTTCTGACCTCACGGTGGGAACCCTAGTTGTGTCATTAAACACAAGAGAGATCGAGGTAAAAGGAGTGCGTGCGTACTGTGCGGCTCCCAAGTTTGTGCCAGCGAAACGTAACCATGCCCAGAAATTGTTATTGTGCTTGTGACTGCATTTTTTTTTTTTTTTTTTTTTTTTGATGGCGGCAGTGTTACTTAATATTTCTGAGCCGACAGTCGTCACGAACGTCCTTTATTAGGCGAAGATTGTCGTCACGACAGTCCTTCATCATTCTTAAGCAGTCGGCACAGACGACTGTGCCGACAGGAAACGGTAATACAATGAAAAATGGCCCCGACAGTCGTCACGACTGTCTCAAGACAAGCCAAGACTTTTGACGACAGTCTTGACGACTGCCCCCGACCTCCCTCAGACCTCAATTGGAAGTGACGGTTGGTCCAGACTCTTGCCGACTCTTGTTGTGAAAGTTTAGCATGGAATAATGTGCCGACTCTGTGCCATGACAACCCAGCGACTTCTGCATTTGACAAGTTGGTTCCCACGCTCCAAGAAGGGGGGGAAGGTTTTATTGGGGTCTTGGTGTCTTGCCGACTGTCTGGGACATTCGGCGAACTAGTTGCCAGCATGTCGTGAAAACCCTCACGACTCCAGACTCCCGTCACGACGTCGGGGCAGCATTCGGCAACAGTCTCAAGACCTCTTTCAAGACATGCCCTACCCTTTCACGTCAACACCCAAGACCTCGTGTACCCTAGAGTCGTGGGTTGTCGTGACCCAGAGTCGACACAGTATGAACGGGGCTTAACCCTCACGACTCCAGACTCCCGTCACGACGTCGGAGCAGCATTCAGCAACAGTCTCAACACATCTTTCAAGACATCATTCCTCCTACTCATCCCCCCTCTGACTCCTTTATGCCTGTTATAAAGATTCTTCAAAATGATGTTTTCTATGCCCTCTCTGGACTCAATCCTCAGAAGGCTTATGGACCTGATGGAGTGCCTCCTATTGTCCTTAAAAACTGTGCCTCCGTGCTGTCACCCTGCCTGGTCAAACTCTTTCGCCTCTGCCTGTCAACATCTACCTTTCCTTCTTGCTGGAAGTATGCCTTCATACAGCCTGTACCTAAGAAGGGTGACCGCTCCAAGCCCTCAAACTACCGTCCTATAACTTTACTTTCTTGTCTATCTAAAGCTTTTGAATCAATCCTTAACCGGAAGATTCAAAAGCACCTTTCCACTTCTGACCTTCTATCTGATCGCCAGTATTGGTTCCGCAAGGGGCGTTCTACTGGTGATCTCCTAGCCTTCTTAACTGACTCTTGGTCATCCTCTCTTAGCCGTTTCGGTGAAACTTTTGCTATTGCGCTGGACATATCAAAAGCTTTTGATAGGGTCTGGCACAAATCTTTGCTTTCTAAACTACCCTCCTACGGTTTCTATCCTTCTCTCTGTACCTTTATCTCCAGTTTCCTTTCTGACCGTTCTATTTCTGCCGTGGTAGACGGTCACTGTTCTTCCCCTAAATCTATTAACAGTGGTGTCCCACAGGGTTCTGTCCTATCTCCCACTCTTTTTTCTGTTGTTCATTGATGATCTTCTTTCCAAAACGAAATGTCCTATCCATTCCTACGCCGATGATTCCACTCTGCATTACTCAACTTCTTTTAATAGAAGACCCACCCTCCAGGAACTTAAGGACTCAAGGCTGGAGGCTGCAGAACGCTTAGCCTCAGACCTTACTATTATTTTCGATTGGGGCAAGAAGAACCACACAGTTTCTCCACCTATCCACTCGACACAATCTTCCAAACAACTATCCCCTATTCTTTGACAACACCCAGCTATCACCTTCCTCAACACTAAACATCCTCGGTCTATCCTTAACTCAAAATCTCAACTGGAAACTTCATATACACTAAATCAGCTTCCTCGAGGCTGGGCGTTCTGTACCGTCTCCGCCAGTTCTTCTCCCCTGCACAGTTGCTGTCCATATACAGGGGCCTTGTCCGCCCTCGTAAGGAGTATGCATCTCATGTGTGGGGGGGCTCCACTCACACAGCTCTTCTGGACAGAGTGGAGGCTAAGGCTTTTCGTCTCATCAGCTCTCCTCCTCATACTGATAGTCTTCTACCTCTTAAATTCCGCCGCAATGTTGCCTCTCTTTCTATCTTCTATCGATATTTCCACGCTGACTGCTCTTCTGAACTTGCTAACTGCATGCCTCGCCCCCTCCCGCGGCCCCGCTGCACTCGACTTTCTACTCATGCTCATCCCTATACTGTCCAAACCCCTTATGTAAGAGTTAACCAGCATCTTCACTCTTTCATCCCATACGCTGGTAAACTCTGGAACAATCTTCCTTCATCTGTATTTCCTCCTGCCTACGACTTGAACTCTTTCAAGAGGAGGGTATCAGGACACCTCTCCTCCCGTATTTGATCTTCCTTTCGGCCACCTCTTTGGATTCTTTTTAGGAGCAGCGAGTAGCGGGCTTTCTTTTTTTAATATTGTTTTCTTTTTTTGTGTGCCCTTGAGCTGCCTCCTTTGTTGTAAAAAAAAAAAAAAATTCCCGACCCTTTCACATCAACACCCAAGACCTCGTGTACCCTAGAGTCATTGGTTGTGGTGGCCCAGAGTCGGCACAGTGTGAACGGGGCTTAAAGGGACCTCTTGGGCGACCCCAGCCCGTCATTGGCGCAGGCGAATTTTATTTATAGTGGCTTCCGTGATATACGACTATTGCATGGCCCATGCTGTCCCCCGGAGCTCCACTTGAACGAAGTCACTGAACAGTTAAACAACAGGCCAATGTGAGAAACGAATAAACTATATGCTGCCTAAGACTGTATATGTATGAGATTGTAACAGTGATGTCTATATAACCACTCACAGTCTTAGTCAGGAAAGTAGGACATGTCAGTGTTAAGTGGCCAGTTGTCGGGACCCAGAAAACGAGCAAACAGAGGAATGACAGATATACAACAGTGTAAACATCTGACAGGACAAACACTAACAAGAAGGGTGACAGATATACAACAGTGTAAACATCTCATAGGACAAACGATAACAAAGAGGGGAAACAACGAGGGTAAAGGAAAACAGATACCCAGACTCAGATACAGAAAACAGATACCCAGTTGGCGTGGTCAGAAAGTGTGGACAACCATTCAAAAAGACTCTGAACCTGTGACGTCAGTCGTGACGACATGTTATAAGCGAATAACTTAACAGAAAAGTCACTGTGGGAGTGTCTTAAGGAATCACGAATAGCAGAAGTAAACAATACAACATTATGAGCGAGCCAATGGTTATTGACTGGAAGTATTGGCCACTGGTTATGTAGAAAATTAAGGCGTGTCAAGGATGTAAGTCCGCCTCAAGCAAAGAAAAAATGTGACCTAGAAATCAGTAGTAAGACCAGACCGAGCTTGGTTCTCGCCTCAAGCTGACCTGCTACTCACTCAGCTGAGAATGGCTGTTGTGATCTTAATCGTGAGTAGAAATTCGAGAATCTAAGGGAAACCGACTGTATTGTCCTGGAGATTATAATGTAGATGTGTAGTAGGATTGTGAGTGGTACCGGATTGTGATTATTTTATTGCGATGTAAAGCAAAGGTAAAACCACTGGGTGTGGTATAATTTGGTGTTTCTGTGACTTGTAGTAGATTATGCTATAGGATTTGTTATTAGGATTTGTGAGGAGAGTACTTAATTATTGTGATGTAAGCAGAGAGATACAAACCACTGCTTGTGGAATGATGAATGTTATTATTATTGGCAACAACTGAGCACATATTGTAGTATTATGTTTAAGACATGTCGTTTGTCATATGTTGTATCCATTGCTGAATATGCCAGAGTGTTATAATCGTCTGAGCATAGAATATTGCGTAAGGCAATTACTTTCATTTAATTTTAAATAAATGTATATTTTCTTTTTCCCTTGTTTATCCCCGAACACCAGTCTCTAATAACAACTTAAGCCGGATCACGTTACCAGGGATACGAGACGGTGAAATCATTTATGGAGTAATTAATGAGTGATAAAAGAGCTGTTTTAATACAAGTTGATGCAAATAAAATAAAATATAAGAATTAAAAGTAACACAACAGGATCCAAAACAGTTGCAGTCTTCAGCGTTCAGGTCTGCCAGGGTGTCTGTACGTGTGAATGAAAACTCGAAGGAAAGTAAACCCAATCCTCAACACTACTCTGTATACTTGATAACCCACAATACTTCACAAGTGCCCTCAGCCTAACATGAAAAAAAAAATCATTTTTCTATAAAAGGAGTAAATAAACTTTTTATAACATTTGGAGGATAATTTGCACCAAGACAACTATTTTAACTTTATTGATATAAGAAAATATCTTTGACAGTTGAAGAAGGATACATTGTGCTGGATGATTAAATTTCCAAACATCTGGCACAAATTTATTTGGTCACTTATTACAAAATAACATTTGTGTCAAATGCATTAGGCAGTATATAAAGATAAATTTATTGGATGAATAAAAAGAGGTAAAAAAGGCATTACCTAATATGAAAAGAATCCACAGAATTCTTCAAGCTTCAGGCTATCAAGCAAACAATTTTGAAACACACACTGAGGCACCAGCGGGTCCACTGAAGGCCCAGTAAAACGCTGAGGCACCAGCGGGTCACTGAAGGCCCAGTAAAACACTGAGGCACCAGCGGGTCCACTGAAGGACCACTAAAACACTGAGGCACCAGCGGGTCCACTGAAAGCCCACTAAAACACTGAGGCACCAGCGGGTCACTGAAGGCCCAGTAAAACACTGAGGCACCAGCGGGTCCACTGAAAGCCCACTAAAACACTGAGGCACCAGCGGGTCCACTGAAAGCCCACTAAAACACTGAGGCACCAGCGGGTCCACTGAAGGACCAGTAAAACATTGAGGCACCAGCGGGTCCACTGAAGGCCCAGTAAAACGCTGAGGCACCAGCGGGTCACTGAAGGCCCAGTAAAACGCTGAGGCACCAGCGGGTCACTGAAGGCCCACTAAAACACTGAGGCACCAGCGGGTCCACTGAAAGCCCACTAAAACACTGAGGCACCAGCGGGTCCACTGAAGGACCAGTAAAACATTGAGGCACCAGCGGGTCCACTGAAGGCCCAGTAAAACAATGAGGCACCAGCGGGTCCACTGAATGCCCAGTAAAACATTGAGGCACCAGCGGGTCCACTGAAGGCCCAGTAAGACATTGAGGCACCAGCGGGTCCACTGAAGGCCCAGTAAAACATTGAGGCACCAGCGGGTCCACTGAAGGCCCAGTAAGACATTGAGGCACCAGTGGGTCCACTGAAGGCCCAGTAAAACATGCTCCAGAGGCCACTTCGACTAGTGAGATTGACGGTTAGATATAGTATCACATAATTCCGCCGTGGAAGACACACACCCTGCCTGCTGCTGCTCCTCCCTTGCCAGGCACACACACTGAAGTCCTAGAAAGAGAATCCACCCTCAGGCACGTTGTTCACTGCAGAGAAGTCGTACCCCTGGCCACTGTGGGGTGCTGCTCACCTCGGGGCCCTCTTCCTCGCCGGAAGACTTCTCGATGATATCCATCCAGAGCCTTCTCGTACACGGCCTCGTTGTCGTGGTGTTGCAGTCCTCAGTCTTTTCCAGTCCGCCGCACTCCTCAGTCATCTGGCCCAGGCGGTCCACCTCTTTGATCTCGGCAGTCTGAGAAAATGAACACATTTATAACCCTTTGCTGGGTGATTATTAACGAGCCATGTTAACCTACAGTACTTTTGGTGACTGTTTTACACTCCCACTGGTATGACACACAAATAACTGATGCATGCAGGAAGCGGTCCGAGTGGGGCATCGCCTCACTGGGTTTTATTGTGTCTTCTTAAGACAATAATGAATGAATGACTAAGGAATTTATGTTAAGATACATGTCCTCAGACCTGAGAATTGAACTCTAGCCTTTACATTACTTTACTAGTTCCTCAAAATTCAAAGTACCCATCCTTCAAACAGCCAACAAGTTCCACCTGGTGCCTCCTTTTCGTGCCTGCTCAACAAAGACCTGTGTATCTACACTCAGGAATACATTCATTATGAAACAGTTATGCTACAGGACTGAAGATACTGAAGGCAGTTTATTCTGCTGATCTTTTTTTTTCTTTCTCTTATAAGCATTAGTTTACTGTTTCACTTTGTGCTTGAGTTTTGAAGTGAAGAAAGAATACATCACTGAATGAACATCCCATTATAAAATGTAAGAAAACATCCTCATGAACTTACCTTTGTGTCTGGTCTAATGAATTCCAGAGGAGGTTGTACAATGCCAGCCTTAATGACGAAGTCTCTGAGTTTGGGCCCGTCGCCATCAGTGTTTCCTGGCGCCCACACGGCTTGCTCTGCCACGCTGGTGTACGGCTAGCGGAGCAGCTTGACGAGCAACACGACAGCACCCGAGGCTGTTAGGGAGGCAAACACCGTGGATTACATGGAGGAACAAACTTCAAACTAAACACTTCTTCATACAATATCAAAAACAAAGCAGGAAGATTCTATCAAGAAGCGACACCCTTTTCTACCTCCTTCTCTTCATCTTAAGACTTCATGTTCCCCTCAACGTTTTTCAACGCGAGACCCTCACATCAGGAACGATACAACTCAGGGCTGGATGCCACAGAATGCTTAACCTTGCTATTATTTCTGAATGGGGCAGAAGGAACAGTATAGAACGTGCAGGGCGGGGCTGCGGCAGGTCGCTTGTCAGCAATCAGATGACGCGCATGTGCACAAGTTCGTCGTGAAGTAATCCTACACGTAACAGTAATGGTCGCTAGTTTGTGCAGACCATTTGGTATTCGTATCTAGAACATTTCCCTTACTTCGTATTAGCACAATAAAAATTCAGTTTATTTTTAAACTAAAGGAGGCAGCTAATGAGCGAAACAAATTAATAAATGGACACAACTGCTGCTCCTATAGACATAACACATTTCAAAAGAATGATCAGTTTCAGTTTGAAAAGCCTTGATATTCCTCTCTTGAAAGTTTCATTTATAAAGAGGATAAATAGACATCCTGAACCTTGGCCTCTGGTTACATCACTCAGCCCACACTCACTTGTCTGCCCTCTTCAGGAGGCGTACAAGGGGGTGCACCAGGCCGGCATCCAGGGTGGCATCTAGGGGCGGGCTGAGAGCATCTTGCATGCAGCTTGTGTGGCCACCGGCTGGGTGCTGCTGTCGTTACTCGGGGTGCCGTTGATCATTTCCTCCACACACAGTGTGGGACCCTAAAATAGTACATATATTATAACCTGTTCAGGTTTATAATTTCACAGCCTCCTAGAAGTTGTAGTATATAGAACCCAAACTATAAACGCCCTTGAAAGTTATTCAAACTATATTTAGCATTAGTTAGACCTCATCTTGATTATGCGGCTTAGTTCTGGTCACTTTACTATAGAATGTATATCAGTATATCAAAATGTTAGAATCGGTGCAGAGGAGGATGACTAAGATGATTCAAGGGTTAAGAAATTTGCCATACGAGGAAAGACTTAAACAGTTAAACTTGCATTCTCTAGAAAGGCGAAGGGTGCGTGGAGACATGATCGAGGTTTATAAATGGATGAAGGGTTTAAATAAGGGGGATATTCATAAGGTTTTGTTGGTAAGTGAGCCGGGTAGGACACGTAGTAATGGGTTTAAACTGGATAAATTCAGATTCAACAGGGACATAGGCAAATATTGGTTTATTAACAGAGTGGTGGATGAGTGGAATAGGCTGAGCAGCCATGTGGTGAGTGCCAATACAATTGTCACATTGAAAAATAGATTAGATAAATTCATGGACAGTGATATTAGGTGGGGATAGATTCACGGGAGCTTAGGTTCAAGGAGCTGCCTTGTACAGGCCTACCGGCCTCTTGCAGACTCCTACGTTCTTATATTCTTATGTTCTTATGTTTCCATTATTCTTATGTACTCTAATTTTGTTAAATACCCCATCATCCTGTTTATACATACATGCAATGCAGCTGTTCCTGGAGAACAAACCACACAGTGAACACCAGATAAGGGGTCAAAGGCAGCACTTGGAAATTAATTGAAAATGCTCATGACTTCAGAACAGCACCGGGAAACAGTCTCCTAAAAATAATCACAGTGTTCCTCTTGCATTTGACCAAAAGAATTGGTTACTGAAGGCGAGCAGCAACTTCTCATCCTTGCATAGTATGGAAAAAGGGAACAGAGCCTCAACAGCACATCAGCCAAACACTGTGTGGTATAATCTGTTATGAGGAACACATGTTCCAAAGACAACCAAGGCCAGTGTCACACATTCACGATCTTGACTCCCGACGCCTCCCGATGTCAGGCTACACGCCGACAGTTTTGGATATTTCAAAACACTCGGCGCCCTCCCCGACATGTCACCCGTCGGCAGTAAACCACCACCGTTGGATGTCCATCTCAGCAGCGCCTCAACAACTTCCTTCCCATCGTCCTTCCCTTCCTCTTATTTTCTTGATCCATTTTTCCCTTCACTCCTTTACCTTCTTCTTTCCTTTAAGTTGCGTGAATATTTTTTATTTGCCTCGCTTCAGTGTTCGTCACCACTCTTCCTTTTCTTCTTGGCATGTTTACTCTCTCCTTTACTCTTCCGCTTTCTTTCCTTCCCCTTGAGCGATATTAAAGGAGGAGAGAGAGAGAGAGAGAGAGAGAGAGAGAGAGAGAGAGAGAGAGAGAGAGAGAGAGAGAGAGAGAGAGAGAGAGAGAGAGAGAGAGAGAGAGAGAGAGAGAGAGAGAAACAATCTCTTCTATTTTTTTTTCAGTCGTCTGTTTTGCAATTCCAGTTTTCGTCATTTGGCAATATTCATTCTTTGTCGACGGGTTTAGTTTTCGGTTTTATCGCATTTTCGTAGTTTCGCGTGATTGCGTTTTGCTTTTTTTTTTTTTTAGTAATACGAATCAGATTACCACCAAAAATTATGTGCCCGCCGTAATGAGAATGTTTGTATGTTTGTATAATTGTTTGTATATATGTTTGTTTATGTATTTGTGTATATGAATGAATGGGTGTATGTTTGTATGTATAATTGCATGTATGTGTGTATGTTTATTATTGTATTTGTACGTGTTTGTGTTTATAAATATGTGTATGTACGTATGCCTGTATTTTGCATGTATGTAGTATGTTTATGTTATCATACATCGAAGTTTTTCTGTGGATCATTATTTGTACAAGGAAAGATAGAACCCAAACTCAATAATCATAAATCAGGCGGGAGGTGGTGGGCGAGTGGTCAGCGTGCGGGCGTGGTGAGCCCGTGGACCTAAGTTGGAGTCTCACCGAAACCAAGATCTATAATATCAGGTCTCCTCACTTTACCTCCACTGCGCAGCCTGTGACGTCAGCTGGCTGGTGTGTGTGTGTGTGTGTGTGTGTGTGTACCGAAACACGCTGATTTTTCAAACCATTGCCGAGTGTCGGAAGATTACCCACATGCTGGCCAGACCTTCAATCAACCCTAACCTCAGCGACCTCGTTCAAGAGGAGCACCGGGGGGCAGCGTGGGCCAAGCAAGAGTCATATATCACGGCAGCCACTATATCGCCTGCTGTTATTGTTGTTGAATGTTTTCTAGCACGCTGCCTGGATGGGCTGTACAAGAGCCCTGATATATCGCCTGCGTCACCAACGGGCTGGGGTCGTCCAAGAGGCCCCTCAAGACAGTCTGCCGGCGTAAAGGCAGCACGTAATAAAGAAGGCAAATTTTGAAGACTTACTAATGGACCAATGATTACGTATAATGGGTCAGTGTAGGAATGATATTAAGTAATAAATCATAAACCTGTGTCTGTGAGTTATATGTATGTACTACACATGTACAGTCGACGCAAATGAAAGTGGCTTCAGGTAGCGATAAACTTACGACACGGAGAAGGATGATTGATTGATTCATCATCTGTTCATTATAAACCAAACCCCCATCTTTGCCCAACCGTCACTTACCACGGGGTTCTCGTGCGTCTGGCAACCAGTCTGCACCAAGATTGACAGATGACCTTGACTCCTTGAGCCAGTGTTGCCACCTGCGGTACAATTGTACCAAAATGGTACATTTTGAAGCTAATGGTACTGTGGTCCTACATTCCAAAATAGTCATTTTTGGTACAATTTGCATGGAACGGTACAATTTTACTTGTCAACGGTACAATTGGGAAGTTTTGCTTGAAGAATATCCTAAAATGATAAAAAATATGAAATAATTTACTAAGAAAAAGAGTAAAAGGAAAAACATTATACTTTCTGAAACTCAAGCACAAGTATTAAGTGATTTTGACCTTGTATACAAGTGGCGTAATGGCAGTCGCGGTGTCCTGTTGAAACCAAAGTCACTTGTACCAAGTAATGAGTGACTTTTGTTGAAACAGCGGACGGGAGTGACCATCACGGCGTCATATGGGAGCCTCGGGAGTCGGGGACCGTGGGGACGCGACGGGGAGGGGGAGAAGGAAATAATAATGATTTTCAGCCATTTTTAATGTTAATGGGTTTGTCATATCAACACATATGCCAAGTCTCCAATCTTTGCATTTTCACTGATGATAGACAGTATTATATGTTGTCCTGATGCTGGACTGCAAGTATTATTCGAAAGTTAGTTGGGCTGCCCCTGAGCCTTGTAAACTTAGAGACAGGCCAGGCGGTCACTCACTATGATTATATATGTTGGCTTGCCCTTTAATAGCACTATACAAGCCACAGGGCCGGTGGGAGCTGGCTGAGCTGGGGAGCTGACTTATAAGTATAAGTACCCTTTTTTTCATTCTGAAGGAGCACCCTCATTTTGCCCAGAGATTTTAACTTTTGGTGTACCCCCTCCTGTCACACTCTCTACATTGTGTTGCTTACATTATGTAATGTACTATTTTAATAATGCCCCTTGCCATCACTGGTGGCTAGCATTGAATATTTCTTATGGCCAGTATATATATATATATATATATATATATATATAGATATATATATATATATATATATATATATATATATATATATATATATATATATATATATATATATATTCTAACTTTTATACTTTTGTATGCTTTGTACATATTGTATTCGTATTTATTTTGGGAGATGGGCTGGCAGGCACCTCCCATCTCCTTTATTGTATTTTTATACAACATTAAACCTACAACTCATTAATATCAACTAAATTGAAGTAAACAATGGATGTATTCCCTTGTCGCATTGATTACCAAGGATTTGTCTGTATATTACCTTATCAACCATCATATTTTCATTAAATAGAAAGTGGTACATTTTTAAAATTCAGTGGTACGAATGGTACTTTTTCAGTGCAACATGCGGTACAATTTTTTTTTCGAGGTGGCAACACTGCCTTGAGCCCAGTGTGTGTCAGCCAGTGCTTCAAGGAGGCTACTGCAGCGAGAGGCGATCGATTTTCTCGTGTTTTATTCTCTTAACTCGCCTCTCTTTTCACATCAACAACAATGTATGTGAACCTCAACTTGACAGTGACAAAACCACAACGATAGTTGCCTTGTGCAAGGAGAGGAAGCCCCCAAAGGAACTCAAATAATACGGAAGTTCCAGTGAGAACAGCACAGCGCCGGGTGGCGGCGTCTCACTACCACGACCCAAAAAAAACATCCTGGCAAAGCAAAGCAAATTAATCAATGAACTTTAAATGTCATCAGACGTTAACTAGAGATTAATCCACGGCAAAAATAATTACAGCAACAAGAAAAAAATAACTACAAGGTAATCCCAGATTACATGGTACTGTTAGATAACATAAAGTGCAACATTATATCCATGACGAACTGAAGTACCTCTTACCGACCGGTGCCAAAACCAGAGCCGTCAGAACGTGAAAGGAGAAAGAGTTATTTTAGCTAGGAAATACAAACAGTGGGACGATGTCAAGTGGCGCAGTGTGCTCTGGAGTGATGGGGCAGTGCCAGAACAGTGGAGCACTATGCCACACAGCCATAGATGTGACTCAGTTATTGGCCAGGTAACTCACCTGATTTGAATCCAATAGAAAATCTTTGGGTCAATTTAAAACGAAAACTGCAAAAGGTATCGGTACTCACCTCGGTACGGTTACCTCATCGGTAGCCCTCCTCCAGCCAGCGGTAATGAGGGCACGGCAGGAAATTGATCCTGCCACACTGCAAAGCCTCATCAGTTCCCTTCCCACCCGCCTTGGTGAGTGAATTGAGCGTAAGGGGAGGCCTGTACACTATTAGAACGTGGTAGGTAATCATTTTCTAAATTTTTTCACTAATATTTGTTTGTTTAAGTCTGCGCTACTTTCACTTGCGCCGACTATTGTAGGTACGTGTGCGTGTATGTATAGTATGTGTATATACGTATAAACGTGAAGATGTAACAGTGAAAGTGAATTATTCACCTGCTTATCTTCCCTCTTCTCACCTGCTGACATCACCTGACTTACCTCCAGTCCAATTAACTGTAATCCACTTAATTCTCTTATTCTCCTCCTCTCCTTCCTCGTCCTCGTCCTCCTCCTCCTCCTCTTCCTCCTCTTCTTACTCCTCGTCTTCCTCCTCCTTGGCCTCCTCGTCCTTCTTTTATTCATTTTCCTACTGACTTCCTATTTCCTCCTCCTCCTCTTCCTCCTCCTTCACCACCTCCTGTAATTTCTTCTATAACTTCTTTTCCCTCTCCTTCCCTTCTTCCTGCTACTTTTACTCTTTTTCGTTTTCTTTCATCTCTGATATATAATTTTTCTCTTCGTCATTCACATTCTTCTTCTTTAGACATTTTCTTATATATATTCTACATACTCCTCTCCCCATTCTATTCCCCAGTGTTTATCTTGTTCTCGATCCTTTTCACGCCTCCTCCTCCTCCTCCTCCTCCTTCTTCTCCTCCTCCTCCTCTCTCTATCTCCGCACACTCTTTCCCTCCTCATGCCCTCGCAGTTTTCTCCTGGTTTTTCTCACCTATCGGAGCCACCTGCGGAACCGCGAGCAGCCAGGTGTCAAAAGTCCACACCTATACACTCACACACCTTCACGCCCACACACCTGCACGCCCACACACCTGCAAGCCCACACACACACTCCAGGCCAGGTGTAACTTGAGAGTACTTTTGTTGGAGTTCACATAAAATTTGATCCTCTTCACTATGCAGTTTAAAGGATCAAGTCGCAGTTCTCTTCTCAGTCTTACACACACACACACACTCTCTCTCTCTCTCTCTCTCTCTCTCTCTCTCTCTCTCTCTCTCTCTCTCTCTCTCTCTCTCTCTCTCTCTCTCTCTCTCTCTCTCTCTCTCTCTCTCTCTCTCTCTCTCTCTCTTACTCCTTCGCACTTTTCTTCCTGATCTTTCTCTCTTCCCCTCCTTCACTTTCTTTGCCTCCTGAGTGCTTTTCGAGGAAGGGAAGAAAGGGAGGCAGGGAAAGAGGGATTAAGGCAGAAGAGGGAAGAGGAGAGAGAGGGAGGCAAAGGAGGAGGAAGGAAGGGAGAGTGGTAGCGTGCAGAGAGAGAGAGAGAGAGAGAGAGAGAGAGAGAGAGAGAGAGAGAGATTGAGGGGGGGAGGGGCAGCATGTAAACCAGGGGTGGGCTGCGTTTCTAGATATTACCTTCATACACACACACACACACACACACACACGCGCGCGCGCGCGAGCGAGCGTATTCGCACACAAACACGTTCCTCTCCATATGTGATATTAAAGTCTGTATCTTTAATCTTCCTCATCCTGCTCCTCCTCCTCCTGAGCCTCCTCCACCTTCTCCTTCTCCTTTTCCTCTTTCTCTTTCTTCTCCTTCTCTTCCTTCTTCAGCTGCCCCATATATTTTTTTTTTTTCATTTTAATATTCCACCTCCTCTCCAACTCCTTTCCCCTCCCTTCTCTTTTCCTCTTGCTCCTTCTCTTCCTCCTCCTTCTCCTCTTCCTCATTCATCTTTTTCTTAAAGATTCATAGACATTTTAAGATTATTTTTTCACACGCTCCTTTCTTTTCCCTTCTCTCTCTCCTTTCTTTCCGTTGATCCTTGAATTCATTGTGTTTTATTTCACCCTATATTTATATTTTTAACTCGACCTTTGTTATGTTTTGTTTATTGACTTTCCTTTATCTCACTCATTTTATATTCCTTCACCTCCCTTCAGCCATCTCCTTGTAGCCCTTTTTTTGCTCCTCCTCCTCCTTTCCTTCCTCCTTTTCCCTCTCCCCTTCCCATTCCTTCACCCCTCCTCCTCTTCCTCTTCATCCTTTTCTTTCTTCCTAGTTGGTTCTCTTTTTTCTTCCCTCAGTTCTTCTTTCCAAGGTATTAAGAGCCCTTGAACACCACAGCTTCAAAGAGGAATAAGAGGATGAGTAGTAGGAGGAGGAGGAGGAGGAGGAGCAGGAGGAGATGGTGGAAATAATAAGGGAAAGGGGAAAAATGACGAAGAGGTAGTGAAGGAGTGATGGGAAGAGGAGAAGGCGGATAAAGACTTAGAGAAAGGGATGGGAAATAAAAGACTCAGTGGGTTAAAGGGGAGGAGGAGGAGGAGGAGGAAACATGGAAAATGGAAACATGGGAAGGCAGGCTGCAGGAAGCCTATAGGCTCACTACGAGGTTGCCCGCTCAGGTGATCTGTGTCTGCTCGACAGTCACTTCGTGCCAGCAGAGGGGTCCAAAACACCTCGGTACGTACGTTCAGTCTACTCTTGTTGCAACGAAGTAACAGTCAATGTGATTTTTAAAGGAGTTGATGGTTTTCGCACTTACGACTTCTAGAAGGAGGTTATTCCGATGTCGGATGACTCGGTCTGAAATGAAACTCCTGCCAATGTCTGAATAGCATCGCTTCGCTTGGATAGGTAGACCGTTGTCTCTGGTTCTTAAGTTAGATTATTGCTCGAAAAAAAATTGGAGTGGTCGACGTTACTGAACTTCTTCAGGTACTTGAACACCTGTATCATATCTCCTCGTAAGCATCTCTCTTCCAACGTAAAAAAAGGTTGAGTCACTGGAGTCGTTTTTCATACAGCCGAGCCCTCAGGGGTGGAATAATTTTCGTAGCACGTCGCCGAACTGACCCTTGCGGTACTCAACTAGTGACTGGAAGCCACTCAGAAGCCTGCCAGTTGGATAACACTCGTTATTTTATATTGGTGAGGCAATCTCTTATCCACCAGTCAGGTTGTGTCCAATACCCGCTGACTGTAGTTTCTTTAGGATTCCCCCTTGCGTTACCTTGTCAAAGGCTTTTTGAAAGTCTAGGTATGACATCATTTTGGGATTGAATTATCCCAATTTTCATATCTTGGAGGAGGTCCAGTAGATTCATTAAGCAGGAACACTTATTCCTGAAACAGTGTTGGGTATCCAAAATTATATTATTGTCCTCGAGAAAACTAGCAAGATTGTCTTATGATCTTTTCGAGGATTTTGCCTGCTACTGATGGAGGAGGAGGAGAGGAGATAAGGTGGAAAGATGCATATTTTAAAACGATGTTGTGTGTGTGTGTATTCATGTTACGAGAGAGAGAGAGAGAGAGAGAGAGAGAGAGAGAGAGAGAGAGAGAATAAACGGCCAAGAAGTTTGAGCATAAAGTTAAGAAGATGAAGAGATAATCTGTATCCGAAAATTGAATAGACAAAGTTAGAGAAGAAAAAAAGATGGGAGATGAAAGGTGCGGATTAATTTATGCCAGGAGAGAGAGAGAGAGAGAGAGAGAGAGAGAGAATCAAACGTTCAGAAATTTTATTGTATCTCATTTTCTTTCACTTTTTACCTTCCACAGAAATCACTTAATTGATAGAAAATGAATTATTGCTAACAGTAACTCGTTCATTTGCTAATTTCCTTTTGTTATTTCCTCATCGTTCTTGTGTCTATAATGGATTACAGCGTCGAAGTTAAATTTACAAAGCATTTAATTAATCTTCTTTCTTTTATTTTATTTGTTTCATTGATAACACTAATTCCTAGCGTAATCGAGAGCAAGGAAATTAACTTCATTTTTGATCTGATAAGTTCTTTTTGTCTGAATTTTTATCTTTTCCTTTTTTTTCCTTTTATCTTTCCTTTTATCGTTTTTATCTTTCCGGTTTTTTTTTTCTATCTCCACGAACCCGAGGGTGAGTCATTGATCGTCTTATTAGTTTAATTCAATAAGTTTTTTTTATTTTTATTCCGTGAGTGCCAGTCCTCTTTTAATTATTTCTTTTCTTTTTCTTTTTTGTAGTTCTCTCATTCTTGTGCTAACAATTTCATTCTTTTTTTTATTTTCATCTCTATTGCATCTTCACCAGCCAGAGAGAGTCATTGATCGTCTTCCCAGGTTAATTTCAAATCAGTTCTTTTCCCGCGTGAGTGTCAGTCCTCCTTTTTCATCTCTCACATTTCCACAAAGCCGAAAAACTTTTATCATACTAAGTCTAATTCAATAACTCCACATCCTTCGAGAATTTTCATTTTTTTCTTCTCAAACGTTTTTTTTAAGTCTCACCTGATTTTCTTTTGCTCTTTCTTTTTTACGTGTTTCAGTCTTTTCTATTTCAGGTTTTTATCTACAGGATTTTCAGAATTCAAAAGTCAGACAGTACGTTATTCATCTCTTTACATATTTATTTTTTTCACTGCTTCAAATTGTTTATTAAATTATTCAGCTCTATTTCACTTCCACTAAGATAAGACCCATTGGTTACAGTAACAGATGAATTTTAGTCCTTTTGCCCCTCGAAATTTCTCCATTATTTGCTCATTTAATTTGTTTACGTTCGCTGGATAGTTATTTTTTTGCAGCTTCCTTTTCATGAGTCTTAGTCTTTTACAATTTCGATCTTTTTCAATCTTTCAAGAGTTTCAACGTCGATAATTTCTTCCTTTTCTCTGATTGGATGTTTACGTTCTTCTCATATCTTTTGTATATCTTCCTTTTCATGAGTTCCAATATTCTTTTCACCGTTTGCATCTTTATCTTATTTCCACAGAACCAAGATTAATTTATCACATCTGCACCCTAATTTCATACCTGCACATTTCTCCCCTGTAGGGTGTCCAGTTCTTTTTTCTTTTTTACTTCCTTTTTTTTGGTATTCTTGTTTAGATTTGCGTAAATTCCGTTTCCTTTCCAATTTTTCTCTGCAGGTTTTCACCTTTTTTCTCTTCGCTTGTCCTCCTTTCCATCATCTAACTATTTTTTTTATATTAACCTTTTATATCTCACTTTCTCTCCTCCATCTCATTTTATTTCTCATCAACTTGTATCATCAATCACCTATTTTTCTTTTATTCCTTATTTTGTATATTTTACCTTTTGCACTTTGAGTTTGTTTTCCCTGATGCATCTTTTCAAGTGTTCATCTGTTTTCACTTCTTTTTTCTCTCTAACTTTATATATGTCAATCACCTTGTCTTCCTCGATCTTACCTTTTTTTCTCGTTGGCATCGAACACTCTTCCATTTTATATGATTAACGTTTCTCGACATTCACTATTTTATCATTTATATTTAAAATCTCTTGTTTACTTTTATTTTTTCCATACCTTTAGAGCGACAAGTGAAAAAATCGTGTGATCTGAGTCTCATTATAAAGTGTATGTTTACGTTAAGGAAAAAAAAATACACATTCAGTTTACGTGATTTTCCATTCTCTCTCTCCCTCTCTAATTCGCTCTGCCTGGCGAGTGAATTTACGTATGATTGTATGTATGTATGTATGTATGTATGTATATATGTATGTATGCATGAACGCTTATGTATTCACGTGACTGGGTGATGGAGTGGAAAGGTACACACTGATGAATACACTGTACACACGACCTTAGAATTATATGTACATTGTTCGTGTATGATGTGTGTGTGTGTGTGTGTGTGTGTGTGTGTGTGTGTGTGTGTGTGTGTGTGTGTGTGTGTGTGTGTGCGCTTGCATGTGGCGTGATCGAGAGAGCAGGAATGAGCAACACATTTTTACACATGCATGAGGGAGGATGGACAACACACACGATAGGTACACAGTTTTCCTCTTTACGCCCTTTAACTCCTTTTCCCCAGCACCAACACACCACCGCAACACAACCAACGCAACACACCCGCACTAACACACCACCGCAAACAACGAACACAAAAAGACTCCAGCACCGCTACGTCCTCCGCGCCTCGCTTCCCACACGCCCCGCCATGGATTAGAGCTGAGGGCGAAAGGCGTGGGTGAGGGGAGTGCAGAAGGAGTGATTAAGGGAAGGGGAGGAGGAGGAGGAGGAGGAGGAGGAGGATTGATCAAAGCACGTGGGCATCGGAACTCTGAGTGGGCGGTAATGGTGCCTTCGGGAGGAGGAGAAGGAGGAGGAAGAGGAGGAGTTAGTGTAGGATTTTAAGAATAAGGAGAAGGATGGCGTATAGGAGACGAAGGAGGAGGAAGAGGATAAGGGAGTTTAAGATGCAGGAAAAGAAGACGGAGTGTAGGAACCAAAGGCTATCCTCAAATCACCTCCCAACTCCCGTTTTCTTAAGAGCGTGACGCCAAGGACTCTATTTCCATCCCTCGCAGCGAATGTTAACGATCCTTCTGCTGCTTTACTAGTCTGAGAGGCGTCCTGAAGGCCACTCGTAACCCTGATGGCGCTGGGGAGCACTAGACACGCCCCCAGGAGAGCCCAGAGTCACCACATTCTCGTCCTGTCGCGCCCCAGCAGACAGTGAAGCCCCAGCAGGAGCAGCGGGAGGCCTGGTGTTCCTTGGGTGGACGTCTGGGCCCGGCTCGGCTGGGGGTCGTTTTGAAGCTCGGCTGGAGCCTCTTCTGGGGGAAAGGAACGGGGATCAAGGGCACGCAGCGGTGGGGGAGGGAAGAATTATAGTTTTAAAGATCAAGAAAGAGAAGACTACATAAGAACATAAGATCACAAGAACATAAGGGGTCTGAAAGAAAGAGAACGAATGTAATCATAAGAAAGAGAACGATTAGTGAAAAGAGAACGAAGAATGAATAGTGAATCAAATAGTAAAGAGAGAAGCTTAAAAGAAGAAGAAAATTATTCTTATGCTATGTTGATGTTTGGGAAGGAAGTAGTAGTATTAGGTCACACGGAATAGAAAAGAGAGGTAGCGTTGGAAATAGGCGAATGGAACGAAAAAAAAAAAAAGGAACAATATAAACGTAAGAGGAAACATGGAAACATGGAAATGCAGGCAACAGAAAGCCTATTGGCTCATTACGAGGTTGCCCGCTTTGGTGATTTAAGCTGCTCGACAGCCACTTGGGGCCTGGGGAGCAGATGAAAGCACCTCGATATTGAGGAGCAGATGAAAAGCACCTCGATATTGAGGAGCAGATACAAGAACATAGAAATACAAGGAGACTGGAAGAGGACGAGTGGCCTACACAGGGCAGCCCCAGAATCCCCCCTAATACTCACGATGGCTGAGGTGTAGTTTCAGGGGCGCAGGTGGAGGCTTGATCCTCGTTTTACCGACGGTACTAGGCACGCACTAGTAACCTGTCACCTTACTGCACCCACACCTCACTCCACCTGTCATGCGGACATTAACTGTTGCTTTATTCTATTGTTGACTTACGCTACTTGCAATCTAGGTTGTGGGGGAGAATTATATGAATATAGGTTGAGGTCTTGCTGCAATCTGTCTGAAAATATGCACCTCAATATTCAGTTCACTCCTGACGCAGCGAAGTGACGGTCGATTCTATATTTGAAGGAGTTGATGGTATTCGCATTTACTACTTCTGAAGGAAGATTGCTCCAGTGACGAATGACTCGGTTTGAAAAGAAACTCCTTCCGATGTCTGTGTTACATCGACTCGACTGAATGGGTAAGCCGTTACTTCTAGTTCTTAGGATGGTTTGCAGTTCAAAGAATTTGGAGTAATCGACGTTATTGAAGTTTTTCAGATACTTGAAGACTTGAATCATATCCCCTCGCAGGCGTCTTTTCTCCAATGTAAAGAGATTGATTCGCTTGAGTCGTTCCTCGTACGGTTGATCCCTTAAGGTTGGAATCATCTTTGTGGCGCGTCGTTGAATCCTTTCCAATAAATCAATGTCCTTTCTGTAATTAGGAGACCAGAACTGTACTGCATACACGAGGTGCGGTCTTACCATTGAATTATACAAGGCTAGCATCACGTCTGGCGTTTTACACTCGAAGTTCCTCGCTATGAACCCGAGCAGAGTGTTGGCTTTGTTGTAGACTTTTTTTACAGTGATTCGCGTGTTTCAGTAAAATCAGATTGAAAGATGGAAATATAACATCAAATCAGACAGACCAAAAATAAAGATAGGGGATTCAGAACACGGGAAGGAAGGGCAGAGGCAGCACACACAAAAATAAGAATTCGAAGGAAGATGGGAGATAAAACACTAAAGACAGAGGACAATGTATGTAACGCAAAAAACATTTACGAAAGTAACAAAAAATCAGATAAAAGGAAAATAAGAAGGAAAAAGGATTCATAACAAGAGTAGGAAGAGCAGAAGTAACATACAAGGATGATAACCCGAAGTATGACGAGAGAGATAAAACACTCAGTGTGGAGAACAAAAGAGGATCAGGAGGGGTGGAAAGCGCGGAAGTCAAGTCAAACAAAGAGGACCAGAGGAACAAAGCGCCGAAGAGGAATTGCCTAAAACGGATCTGGGAACGAGCCGTCTTAGAGGAATTGAATAAAAGGCGATTGAGGATACAACGCGACCAGATGGGATGGAATAAAGGGATTAGAGGAATGGGATAACGAGGAAAAGGAACACAAATAAACACAAAGGAAGAACAAACAACAGCAGAGCTGATGGTCCTTTCGAGGCTGTTTGTGACAAGCTACACTAACTATCCAATCGAAGGTGGAGGAGAAGGAGGATGAATACATTCAAGGGGGATTAAGGGAGGAACCCAGAGAGGAGAGGGACAAAAGGGAATAATAATAATGAGTGAGAAAAAGGCCAAGAGGGATAAAGAATCATGCGAATAGAATCAAAAGGAGGATTTTCATTGCGAGAGAAAAGAGAACAAGATTGGAATTTTCGTTGGAAGATAAAAAAAAAAAAAGAGATTGGATATCAAAAGAGAATCATCAGCAAAATGTAAGAAAGCAAAATAACGGAAAAAGTATCAGAACTTATATGATAAAGGAAGGAAAAGATAAAGAGGAAAAGAAATAAAAAAAGAAATCAGCAAGAAATGTTGAGGGAAAAACAGCAACACGAAAACAGCAGGTATCAATGAAAGAGGGAATAAAAAACGAAATAAGGAGATGAAAGGAACCGCAAAAACAAAACAAAAATAAGAGGATATGAGAACAAGTCTAGAAAACAAAAGAAGAAATGATAAAGGAAAACATAAAATGAAATAATTGAAAAAGCAAGAGAAAAAACAAAAAACCAAGATATTAAGTAAAAACACGAATATAATCATTACTAACACACCAACACACACACACACACACACACACACACACACACACTTCTTCCAGACTTTCTTATCGCCACGTTCGAAGACGATTAATGTTCATGGAGAGAGAGAGAGAGAGAGAGAGAGAGAGAGAGAGAGAGAGAGAGAGAGAGAGAGAGAGAGAGAGAGAGAGAGAGAGAGAGAGAGAGAGAGAGAATGTACCCTACTCCCTTTTACTTCATCTCACTCCCTCAAAGTCCTTCTCCTTACTCCTATTTCTCCCTTTCACTTTTCTACTTTTTTTTACTCCTATCGTGTCTCTCTCTCTCTCTCTCTCTCTCTCTCTCTCTCTCTCTCTCTCTCTCTCTCTCTCTCTCTCTCTCTCTCTCTCTCTCCCCACACACACCATGCATTGCTATCATTGTATTATTATTATAATGATTATTATTATTAATATTATTATTATTATTATTATTATTATTATTATTATTATTATTATTATTATTATTATTATTATTATTATTATTATTATTATTATTACTTTTATTATTATTAATGTGGCTTCGTTTATTTCGACATGATAACGCTGAACTAATATATAACTATTCCTGCTTTATTTGATTTGGTGTGAATATAAGCAAATGGCTTCTTTTTGGGCTTGTTAGTTTGCTTTCTAATTATACAGTCGATTGTTGCTCGTGTTATTAGTATTAATGTTAGAATTAAGTTTAATATTGTCTAGTGCCAAGTGAAATTGGATGGATATTTGGTTTAGCTTTATTAGGTTTAGTAGCTGCTCATCTAACTGGTTAATTTGCTGATAAGTTCGTTGTAAGGAATCTGTTCGTGGTTTTTAGTTCTATTATTATTATTATTACCGCCGCTCCGTTCATAGTGACAGTTGATGGAATTTTGGGTCGTTTCAGATAGTTTTATTGAATTGCAATCCTGGCGAGCGCACTGACGGCTTGGCACTCAATTCCACTTACTTCCTAATGCTTCAACGTGTCTTTTTTGGGCAGTAAGCATAACGGTACTAGGATCACTGGCTCGTTTGTATAGTTATTAGCGATGGCAGGGTAATTCTGGCGAGGTTATCGTTTGCGAGCACCGCGCCGAGAAACAGAACCCGTAACAATGAACGTTTCGAATGTGGTCATATTTTTCAGGCCTTACATTTCCCGGAGATTATAACTGAAGGAATATTAAGCCGCCCCGCCGCCGCCCGCCGATGGAAATGCCGCGAAACGAGACGATCCGTTTCCACAAGTTGGGAGGTAACTCGGCCCTTCTTTTCTGGCGCGAGTACCGGAGTCACGCCGGGAACGATTCATTGATAATAATGCAGGGAATTTAATGGCAGTAGCAGGAGAAGCCATCAAATTACATAGGATATGCTGAATAAAGAACCTCACCTATTCACACAGTTCCACCAAGAGTGACTAAAAGAAACTCGTAAGGACGGGCTGCATAAAAAAAGTACTGTTGGGAATTTGATGGCAGCAGCACAAGAGGCCAGGGAATCACACAGGAACCTTATCCGATCTCACAAGCATAACGGAAAGGAGAAATTAGAAAAAAAACTCATTGAAAGTATTACAGCGAATTTAAAGGCAATAGCACGATAATCCTAAAATGTAACACAGGAACTGATGAATATCGAGCCTCATCCATTCACACAACCCCAACGGAAGGAGCAACAAATTACTCGTCAGGACCAACTACACTAAACGTAGGCTACTATTGCGACTTTGATGGCAGTCGCAAGGAGATCCGAGGGCCCACAGGTAATGCCGAATACAGAACCTCTTCCATTCACGCGAACCCCTCGAAAAGATATTCCCCCAAAAAATAATAATCACAAGGACCCGCTGAAAGTCAATAAAAGGACCCAATAAAAGCCACGCGGATAACACTTGTAGAATCCCTAATACCTCACGGAGTCACCCAGGCCCGTGACTTCAGACGCTTTCGGCTCTTACAACAACAAAAAAGTCAGAGGTCACAAAGGAGACGAGTCGGATTCTCATGAGTGCTTATCAAGTCCATGGTGCAGAAGCCTTGTCAAACTCTCACCAGGCTCACACAACTACCCGTGTAAGCGCTAACACAGCCTCTACGAAAGCCTTATCCTGTGTGAGTGTGTAAGCCCCGAAATGTTTGAGAATATGGGCCGCAAACTCTCCTTCACGCCTTACCTTCCGTCTGGCTTTCATCCGCGTCCTCTGTGGCCTGGAGGCTGAGGCGTGGCAGGAGGACTCGGCTGTCACCTTTATGTTATAACGCTGAGGAAAATGTCCCTTGAAACTAATAATAAATGTTGCAGAAGAATAGCCTTACGAAAAGATAAAAATTTTCTGGAGACACTGTTTTACAAACCTATTAATAATGTCCATTATTCGTTGTTGTTAAAGAAACCCCCAGCTATTAAAATAAAAAGAGATGGCCAATTCAAGTTAAAATCTAGACCTGCCTTGATTCTTGTTTCCTAAGTTTGTTAAAAGTCATTGGGAAGTTTTCATGAGCAACACGTCGTCTTCCTCATCACCACCATCAGCATCTTCAAGCCTCCCTCTTCAAGGCCCTCACATCATGCCATCAACACATCATCTTTAAGTTTAGCAGTACAACCGAGTTCCTTCACAGGTCAGCAGTACAACAAAACAGACAGCCGCGTCGTAACCCAAGACACAACAATTCTAAAATGGTCTTCCACTTCGTACACTAGCCACGTTATCCCGAGTTTTTGGACATTCTCTGACACCACCTTTCTCAGCCTCGTATTCTCAAACACTTTCGGTTCTCACAAGAAATATTTCCAAAAAGTATTAGCCGGGATCCCATGAGTGTTTTTCACTTTCACGGCACAGAAGCCTTGTCAGACTATCACAATACTTTACTTAGCGGAAACCTTGGCCCAGGGTTCGAGTCACGCCTGGGGTTAGACAGTTCACCCCCCCCCCCCCCCTCCGCGCATACACGCAAGGAGTGGGCTCCAGGGCAAATCTCGTGAAGGTAACAAGTGCAGCGCCGCGTGTTGCTGCCGACCCTGTGTGTAATTCACCACCACGGCCTGATCACGTGTTGAACTCGTAATCGCCAGCAGGTACCCTCCCGACATGAGCAAGTGCTCATTATCGTCGATCTCTGGGTACTGCCACGAACTCACACACCACACACCCCATCCCCCTTGCTCAAGGGGGGACAGTAACCACTCCTAGACAACGGAAAGAATCCGGCCTGAGTGGGCTCGAATCACCGCCCTGTCAGATCGTGAAGCCTGGCAGCGCAGCGCTCTAACCAGTTGCGCCACGGAGTGTGTGTGTGTGTGTGTGTGTGTGTGTGTTTGTGTGTGGGTGGGTGGGGTGGGGGGGGGCGGTTGATGCTCTTCCCTCTAGGCTGGGAATAATGATAATATCTCTCTCTCTCTCTCTCTCTCTCTCTCTCTCTCTTGGTGCTGGGATCGACGATATAACTGCTGCTCTTGAGGAGATCTCCCCCCAGGCTACTAATGATTCACTGTTTGTTATTCACACAGGTACGAACGACGTCACCACGACCCAGTCTGAGGAACTCCTGGACAAGTACCGTAGGATAATCCAGCAGTATAAGTCTAAATCCCCTAACATTTTGATTTCAGGAGTTCTACCACGGACGTGGGCGAACAGTGACTTCTTCAGTAAGGCCTTCAGCCTAAACAACCGCTTACAGACTCTTTGCAGAGAGCTTGACGTGGAGCTCTTCAACGCCTGGGACAATTTCTACGGACAAAGTGAGCTCTTCCACAGGGACAGAATACACCTGTCCCCCATCGGGGCAGCCAGATTCGGAAGGCTCCTCAACAACGCAGTACGTGACACCCGATCAAAAAACGACCCTCAGCCACGTCCCTCCACCCCGCCCGTGTAAATTGATGCCATGCATCGCAACAAACCCGTAACCGTGATCCCGCAAGTACCACCACCTCTATTACCAAGCCTCTAGATAACTTAAAAATCCTTAGCCTCAATGCGCGTAACCTAAGCAACAAATTTGATGAACTGAGATGTCTTGCTCTAACAGAAAATTTTGACATAATTGCTATAACCGAAACATTTATCGACACCACGAATATTGATTTAAGTTCCGAATACAACACAGATGGCTACAGACTCTTCAACAAAGATCGTGTAAACCGTAGAGGCGGTGGCGTCGCCCTTTTTGTCAAAAGCTATATGCAACCCACTGACAAAATACCAAGAGACAGTAACGTTGAACATTTGTGCGTGCGAGTAAACATTGCAAAAGTCAATTTAAATATATCTGTCATCTACAGGCCTCCCGGGCAATCACTCGATGACGACCTTGAAATGTACAGCGTTTTAAGGCAGTCACTTAATAACAACGACTCACTGATATTAGGAGACTTTAACCTCCCCCATATCGACTGGGCGACACTGTCAGGTACAGAAGGCGAGTCACATTGAATGATCGAATTTCTAAAAGAAAATTAACTTAACCAAATGGTTTCTGAACCAATTCAACAAAATAACATACTCGACCTTGTTATGACGACCCAAGATAACCTGGTCAATAATGTCACGGTAGGAGAACACCTCGGTTCTTGCGATCATAAATTAGTGCACGTCGACATTAGAGCTCAAACATCAGTGACTGAAAATAAAGTAAAGGTGCCCAATTTCAAAAGAGCTAACTTCGTAGAAATCCGACAAAAACTAACAGAAATACAACTATCAGATGACGGCAATGTAGAGGAAGCCTGGCTAAGCTTTAAAAATTACTTACTCACTCAGCAGAACACATTCGTCCCCTTGTGCGAGAAGCGAATTAACACTAATAGAAGCCCACCTTGGTTTAATAGCGAAATTAAACACTCAGTCAAGGAGAGAAAATTGTTTTACAGGTTAAAGAAAGAACAAAGCACGCCCGAAAACATTAGAATTTATAACGATGCCAGGCGACGAGTAAAAAAAAATATTAGTATGTCAGGCAAAGCGTAGATATGAAGAAAATATTGCAGCCAACCGTAAAAATAATCCGAAATCTTTCTTCAGTTACATAAACAACAGAAAGGCGATCAGAAGTGGAATTGGACCTTTAACAAACAGCGACGGTGCACTAGTGACTGACTGCCAACACATTGCAAACCTGTTAAACAGTTACTTTTCCTCGGTGTTTAATACTAACAGTCTTCCTCCCAGTACCACCAGCACCAGTACTAATGTAAATCTCGAGCATGCATTGCCTAATTTTGAAATAACAACCGATGAAGTCCTTAAAGCTCTCCATTCACTTAAAACAAATAAAAGTCCCGGACCCGATAAAGTATACCCTATACTGCTTAAAGAAACAAAAAGCGAAATAGTCTCCTCCCTCACAACCGTATTCAATATGTCCTTGCGACAAGGCATCGTCCCTTCGGATTGGAAAAAGGCTAATGTGACACCGATTTTTATGAAAGGAGACAAAAAAACACCAGGTAACTACCGACCCATTAGTCTAACTTCAACATTAAGTAAGTTACTTGAGAGCATAATTAGAGACAAAATTGTGAGTTACCTCGAAAGCCACTCATTAAATGGGGATTCACAACATGGCTTCCGTAACAAAAGATCCTGCCTATCAAACCTATTGACCTTTTATAACGACCTCTTCTCAGTTTATGACGTAACCAAATCATTGGATGTAGTCTATCTTGATTTCCAGAAAGCGTTTGATAAAGTCCCACATCATAAATTACTTTATAAATTAAAGCAAATAGGTACTGACGGTCAAGTAAGCCAATGGATCGCGAATTGGTTGAGCAACAGACAACAAAGAGTGGTGATTGACGGATTTAACTCTGAGTGGACGCCGGTCACTAGTGGCGTCCCTCAGGGCTCGGTTCTTGGCCCAGTGCTCTTCATTATTTACATCAACGACATGGATGTTGGACTCAATAATCGCATTAGTAAATTTGCAGACGACACAAAGATTGGTAACTCGGTTCTCACTGACGAAGACAGGCAAAGCCTCCAAGAGGATTTGCACAAAATTTCAGCTTGGTCGGATAGATGGGAGATGCCCTTTAACGTAGACAAGTGCCAGGTCCTTCAAGTTGGAACAAGAAATAAGAAGTTCGATTACGAAATGGGCAGCGTTAAACTCACAAGCGTTCAGTGCGTTAAGGACCTGGGGGTCAAAATCGCGTCAAACCTCAGGCGGTGGCTGGAAGGATAGCGAGACGGCCCCGCGTCCAGGAGGACGCGAGTTCAATCCCCGACCGGTGCCACCAAGCTGGGAATTTTCAGCCGCCGCCGAGTGGCTTAAAACTACCCACATGCTGTCCAGAAGACCACCTATCAACCTGGACTCTAGATTGTAGGATCAAAGATGAAATCCGGGAGGGCAGCTTGAGCCAATGCAAGATGGCGCCACTATAAACACTCGCCTGCGCCAGAACGGGCTGGGCCGACCATCAGGACCCACCGGAAAGAAGCCTTGGACCGACCATCAGGATCCACCGGGAACAAGTCTACCGGCGCAATAGGCCGCGACGTAAAAAAAAAAAAAAAAAAAAAAAATGCATCGATGCAGCAAATAAAGCGAACAGAATGTTGGGCTTCATTAGAAGAAACTTTTTATTCAAGAATAAAGATGTAATACTTCCGCTCTACAATAGTTTAGTCAGACCCCATTTTTTTTTTTTTTTTTTTTTTTTTTACAGCAAAGGAGACAGTTCAAGGGCACACAAAAAGCAAACATTAATAAAAAAAAAAGCCCGCTACTCACTGCTCCTAAAAAGAATCCAAAGAGGTGGCCGAAAGATAGGTCAGTTTTGGGAGGAGAGGTGTCCTGATACCCTCCTCTTGAAAGAGTTTAAGTCGTAGGCAGGAGGAAATACAGATGAAGGAAGATTGTTCCAGAGTTTACCAGCGTGAGGGATGAAAGAGTGAAGATGCTGGTTAACTCTTGCATAAGGGGTTTGGACAGTATAGGGATGAGCATGAGTAGAAAGTCGAGTGCAGAGGGGCCGCGGGAGGGGGGGAGGCATGCAGTTAGCAAGTTCAGAAGAGCAGTCAGCGTGGAAATATCGATAGAAGATAGAAAGAGAGGCAACATTGCGGCGGAATTTAAGAGGTAGAAGACTATCAGTATGAGGAGGAGAGCTGATGAGACGAAGAGCCTTAGCCTCCACTCTGTCCAGAAGAGCTGTGTGAGTGAAGCCCCCCCACACATGAGATGCATACTCCATACGAGGGCGGACAAGGCCCCTGTATATGGACAGCAACTGTGCAGGGAAGAAGAACTGGCGGAGACGGTACAAAACGCCCAGCCTCGAGGAAGCTGATTTAGTAAGAGATGAGATATGAGATTTCCAGTTGAGATTTTGAGTTAAGGATAGACCGAGAATGTTTAGTGTTGAGGAAGGTGATAGCTGGGTGTTGTCAAAGAATAGGGGATAGTTGTTTGGAAGATTGTGTCAGTGGATAGGTGGAGAAACTGTGTTTTTGAGGCTAATAAGGACACCAGGTTCTTCATGCACCAATCGGAAATAATAGTAAGGTCTGAGGATAAGCGTTCTGCAGTCACCAGCCTAGAGTCGTTAAGTTCCTGAAGGTGGGTCTTCTATTAAAGAAGTTGAATAATGCAGAGTGGAATCATCGGCGTAGGAATGGATAGGACAGTTCGTTTTGGAAAGAAGATCATCAATGAACAACAGAAAAAGAGTGGGAGATAGGACAGAACCCTGTGGGACACCACTGTTAATAGATTTAGGAGAAGAACAGTGACCGTCTACCACGGCAGAAATAGAACGGTCAGAAAGGAAACTGGAGATAAAGGTACAGAGAGAAGGATAGAAACCGTTGGAGGGTAGTTTTGAAAGCAAAGATTTGTGCCAGACCCTATCAAAAGCTTTTGATATGTCCAGCGCAATAGCAAAAGTTTCACCGAAACGGCTAAGAGAGGATGACCAAGAGTCAGTTAAGAAGGCTAGGAGATCACCAGTAGAACGCCCCTTGCGGAACCCATACTGGCGATCAGATAGAAGGTCAGAAGTGGAAAGGTGCTTTTGAATCTTCCGGTTAAGGATTGATTCAAAAGCTTTAGATAGACAAGAAAGTAAAGCAATAGGACGGTAGTTTGAGGGATTGGAGCGGTCACCCTTCTTAGGTACAGGCTGTATGAAGGCATACTTCCAGCAAGAAGGAAAGGTATATGTTGACAGGCAGAGGCGAAAGAGTTTGACCAGGCAGGGTGACAGCACGGAGGCACAGTTTTTAAGGACAATAGGAGGCACTCCATCAGGTCCATAAGCCTTCTGAGGATTGAGGCCAGAGAGGGCATAGAAAACATCATTTTGAAGAATCTTTATAACAGGCATAAAGGAGTCAGAGGGGGATGAGTAGGAGGAATATGCCCAGAATCGTCCAGAGTGGAGTTTTTAGAAAAGGTTTGAGAGAAGAGTTCAGCCTTAGAGATAGATGAGACGGCAGTGTTGCCATCAGGACTGAGGAGTGGAGGGAAAGATGAAGAAGTGAAGTTGGAGGAGATGTTCTTGGCTAGATGCCAGAAGTCACGGGAAGAGTTAGAGAAAGCAAGGTTTTGACATTTTCTATTAATGAAAGAATTTTTTGGTTAGTCGGAGAATAGATTTGGCACGATTTCGGGCAGAAATGTAAAGTTCATAATTAGCATTAGTTTGAAGGCTCTGGTACCTTTTGTGAGCTGCCTCTCTATCATTGACAGCACGAGAACAAGCGTGATTAAACCAAGGCTTTTTTAGAGTGAGGAGTAGAGAAAGAACGAGGAATGTATGCCTCCATTCCAGAGACAATCACCTCTGTGATGCGCTGAGCACACACAGAGGGGTCTCTATCCTGGAAGCAATAATCATTCCACGGGAAATCGGAAAAGTACATCCTCAGATTGTCCCACCGAGCTGAAGCAAAATGCCAGAAGCATCGCCTCTTCGGTGGGTCCAGAGGGTGTACAGGAGCGATAGGACAGGATGCAGAAATAAAATTGTGATCGGAGGAGCCCAACGGAGAGAACAGTTTGACAGAATAAGCAGAAGGGTTTGAGGTAAGGAAGAGGTCTAGAATGTTGGGCCGATCTCCAAGACGGTCGGGAATACGTGTAGGGTGCTGGACCAACTGCTCTAGGTCGTTGAGGATAGCAAAGTTGTAGGCTTGTTCATCAGGATGGTCAGTGAAAGAGGATGAAAGCCAAAGCTGGTGGTGAACATTGAAATCTCCTAGGATGGAGATTTCAGCGAAGGGAGAGTGGGTCAAGATGTGCTCCACTTTAGAATTCAAATAGTCAAAGAATTTTACATAGTTGGTAGAGTTAGGTGAGAGATAAACAGCACAGATGTATTTAGTAATAGAATGACAGTGAAGTCTTAACCAGATGGTGGAAAATTCAGAAGAGTCAAGGTCGTGGGCACGAGAGCAAGTGATGTCGTTGCGCACGTAGGCGCAACATCCAGCTTTGGATTGAAATTTAGGATAGAGATAGTAGGAGGGAACAGAGTAGAGATTGCTGTCAGTAGCCTCAGAAACCTGTGTTTCGGTAAGGAAGAGAAGGTGAGGTTTAGAGGAGGAGATGATGTTCCACAGAATGAAAATTAGAGCGAAGACCATGAATGTTGCAGAAATTGAGAAGAAAGAGGTTCGAGGAGTTATCAAGACACCTCTCGGGTCGGCAGCCAGAAGGGAGTCCTCCTGGGGGAATTTGTGGTCCCCCAGTCAGGGACTCGAGGCTTGGTGTATGCGCGCCATTTTGAAATTTTGATTTTTGGAAAAGGTGTATATGTTGTGTGAATGTAGTGTGGTGTGGATAAAGAGAGGATCTGTCTTTAGAGAGCATGCTGAACTACTCTCCGGTGTTGGTGAGACAATAGGGAAACGGTTAGTGAGGACATGGGAAGGGTCTTTGGAGGGCTTCAGCTCCCTTCTCACCTCCCATATATACCTCACCGGGAGTGGCTTGCGCCCGTTCGGTAGGTGTCTTCCTACCTACTCCAGCCGGTACAGTTTTGGTCTCCTCACCATGCAAAGGACATTATTAAATTAGAAGGTGTTCAGCGTCGGGCAACAAAAATGATCCCTTCCTTGCGCAACAAATCCTACGAAGAAAGACTTTCCACCCTTAATATGTTCTCTCTTAAGAAACGTCGCCTCCGAGGAAAACTGATCGAATGTTTTAAAATACTTAATGGTTTCACGAATGTAGACAGAACAAAATTGTTTATGATCGATGACACTTTGCGAACGAGGAACGATGGCATAAAACTCAAATGAAGACAAGTAAATTTAGACTGCACCAAATTTTTCTTCACCAACGTTGTAGTGCGAGAATGGAATAAGCTCCCACCGTCAGTGGTCCAATGTAACACGATTGACTCCTTTAAAAACAAGCTCGACCGTCACTTCCTTGAACTTAATATTAAATAGAGTAGAAAAGCAACGTTTTGGAGCCATCTGATTAGTGTAGATTCACTTAGGTTTACGGACAGACCACCTAGTCTGGACCATGGGGTCTGTGTGGTCTGAATTTCTATGTAAATCTATATATATATATATATATATATCACACACACACACACACACACACACACACACACACACACACACACACACACACACACCTACTTACTTTATCCCCCCCCCCCCTCTCCCTTCCCCCCCACACCCACCGTCAAGCACGTGGACGGACACCGAGGCGGGCGTAGCGTGCACGGGCGCGCAGGTGTAGTTCCCGGCGTCCCTCCAGGTGGCTTGGGTGACCAGGAGCCAGCTGGTGCCCGAGTTCTTGTCCGTCACCAGCTGCACGCCACCCCGACGCCCGGCGTTGATCTCCACCAGCTCCTCCTTGGCTGCGGGGAGGAGAGAGGGAATGGAGGTGATGGTGGTTGGTTTGTCGAGGAGAAAATAAGAAGAGAAACTGACTGGTTTGAACGTAGAGGAGTGTAGAGGAGAAAAGAGAAGTTGTAAATGAGAGTAGGAGAGAGGAGCTGCAATTGATAGTGTTGTCTGAGAAGAAGAAAATAGGATCTGTAGTTGATGGGGATTTGTCTGGAGGAGAGAAAATATGAGATGTAACTGATCGTGCTTTTACGCTATCGTTGAACAAAGGGAGAATAAGAGGAACAAGTTGTGATTGATCTCCACTGTCAAGTTTGTGAGACCCCGATTCGTTAACGAGAAGGAAGAAGAGGAGGAGGAGAACGTCGATAAAGATGAGGAATGGGAGGAACGTGTATTTGTTGAAAACGGATGGGCCTTGATGCTAGTAGATGACAAAAAGGAAGAATAGGACGAAGAAGAAAAAAAGTGTAAGCAAAAAAAAAATAGTTGAGGAAAAATAAAGTAGCTGAAAAAAGTAAAATAAATTAACAAAACAAAAGAAGAATAAAGTACAGGAAAAAAATGTTACAGTAAGGAAAGAAAGACGATTGAAAGAATAAAGTAGCTGAGGATAAAGTAAATGAACAAAACAGAAGCAGGATAAAGAATAGGAAAATGAAAGTGTTAAAGTAGAAAAGAAAAAAATGATGTAAAGAATAAAGTATATAGCTAATGAGGGCAGTTAAAAGAAGGGCGTGGAGGAAGGAGCGAAAATTTTGCAAGTAGGATGAAGATAATGACAATGAGAATGTGAGGGAAAGAGGTTATTAGGGCGTGAAAGGGGAGGTGGAGGAAGAGGATGAGTAGGAGGGAAAGGAGAAAATGAAGAAGAAAAGACAGAAAAAGTAGATAAAAGAAAAAGAAGAAGAAGAGTTAACTGCACAAAGCGTATAACGAAAATGACTTATCCACAAACAAGGAATGCAATTTGGGATATTATAATGCATGTGGCCGAAGAATATAGGAAGACAGACATTAATTAAACACCTCGGGCCGAACCCCTCTCTGAACTCCTGTTTAATTAACTACCACCAAGTCGCTTCACGCACTTTCCATGTCCATTCTTATTTCGCGTCTTTGAAATTATAGTGACACATGACAAGATAAAGACCGCTGTTTGAATCATCTCAGGAAATCTTTTTTTCTCTTTAAATCCCTCTCTTTAGTAAATCTTTTCTCTCCTCAACGTTATTTTTCACACCTTGTCATTTCATCCTCCACCTTAGTCTCCTTCTGAAGCATCTTATTTCCATCATTACTTCGCCTCGGATGATACTAAAACAGGTAATATTCATAAAAATAATATTGATACTAATATTAAACAATCATACTCTTAAAGAATGCTAATATTAAAAAAAAAAATAGTAAATACTAACACTAAAATGCTAAAATACACACAAAAACAAAAAAAATCTTGAAAAATATTAATACCAATAAATAATACATATACCTTTCCCCCCATTTCCCTTTTTAGCATCTCTTCTCATCATCATCTTTTACTTACTTTCTCAGCAACTCATCGTCTCTGAACACAAGATAACGACATGGCGAGAGTTCATCTGCTTGAGTTCCCCCTCGCAGTGCGTCTTTATCCTCTTAACGCTCTTCATGCCTCGCAGTTTAAACCACCACCAAAGTTCCCTTCTGAGCAATCCAATTTCCATCATCGCTGAGCTCGTAAAATAGTTGAATTCGACCAAGACCAAAACTCAAGCTCGTTCACATTCTCCTCCTGATGCCTTTTCCCTCCCTTCTCAACACCCTCCTTTTACACCCAATGACCTTAAGCAACTCTGAACATTCATTTCACTCTTCCTCTTCCTTGCTTCCGTAAGAAAAAGTTGCTGAATCAACAAGCTATATAGTCTTGTGTTTGTATTCTCCTTCCGATATCTCTTTTTTCACCTTTTAAAACTTTATTTTACACCCAGTGACCTTAACTCATCGAAAAGTTAACTCTAAACAATTATACCCATTATCATTGCGCTCGTAAAATAAAGTTGCTGAATATGCGACAGAGACTATAACACAAGTTCGGAATCACCTTCTGACACCTTTTTACCCTACCTTGTTCTACATTCATTAACCTTAATCAAACCACCAGAGAAGTCTTTCCTAAACAGAAGAACTTTCATTGCATTAATTATTTTGTCGCACCCAGTAGGTTTTCATAACAGCGTAGTGATAGATAAAGAAGAGTGCCTAGTGGGTGACGAATGCTACTTTACATAGTTATCTGCCTTACCACCTTTTTAACACTTCCTCCCTTTTCTACATAACAGGCGACACTAAACCAATTCTTAAGACACCCCCTGGGCCCTATATTTTTTTTCTTTCACTATGTTGTTACGAAAAGCTACCTGAAGCGATAAAACAAGAAATAAAACAAATCGGTTAATTTGAATGCCCTTGAATTCCTTTTATAACATTCTCTTTTCGTGGCACCTGCAATTGAACCTTTATTTTTCTATCACTGCAATGTAAATAAAAAAATGCAATAAAATAACAGATATAATGGTCACCTCAGTTCGAATATCTTTGAACAGTCAGATTTTACCTAAAACAACTCTAAATCAGCCCAAACTCACTTGACCTTCAGAAAGCTACTGTAGGTATACAAAGTAATGAATACGATAACAACGCCTTGGTTCAGATTCCCCTTCAGGCATCTCCTTTCCCTCCTTAGAACCTCCACTCCCTCTTAACATCCTCCACCGTTACCACCCCAGCAAATTCACTGAATACAAAATAACAACGCATACCATAACAGCTCATTAGTTTCGGTTCCCCTCCTAGCACGTCCTTTCCCTTCTCAGCACCTCCTTGCCTTTCTTTAGCAGCCTCCTTTCACAACAAACTGCCTCCCATCCCCTTCTGTTTCTATTAGCATTTGGGCTCTTAAGAAAGTAAGGTTAAAACAATACAAGATTATAGTACAGGAGACTCGGTTCGAATTCCCCTTCCTGACTCCTCATGTTCCCTCTCCGTGAACACATTATTCCTTTTATTATTGCGCCCCGTTGTAAAAATAAAAAAACGTGAATTCAGCAAAAAATAATAGACCTCACCATACAAAGGCTCGAATCTCCCGCCCAACGCCCTCTTTTTATACCTAAGGCCCCTAAAATAAGTCGCCCGTGAGAACTTTATAACTTTCATTATTACGCTGCACTGTTAAAAGAAAAATGTGAATAAGGTAAAATAACAAAGGCTATACTACAAACGGGTTCGAATCTCCCCCCGCTTTTCACACCTAAGGCCCTTAAAACAACACTAACTTCCCCATGAATTCTGTGTTTCCTCTTCCCTTTACCATTACCCTCTTCTAAAAATACATGAATACAGGAAAATACTACAAACAGGTTCAAATTCCCTCCGAACACCCTCTTTTCACACCTAAGGCCCCTAAAACACCACTAACACCCACATGAACTCTCCTGTGTTCCCTCTTCCCTTATCATTACCCTCTACTAAGAATACTGTACTTGAATACAGCAATATACTACAAACATGCTCGAATCTCCCTCCCAACACCCTCTTTTCGCACCAGTGTCCCCCAAACCAGAACCAAGTCGGCCGTGAACACTTTATTTCCATTATCGGGGCGTCGCGGAAAGAGTGTTGGCGGTAAATTGTGGGGATGGGCCTCGAGGGCACAGGAGGAGGGCCAACCCGCGCCCCGGAACGGCCTCTGCGGGCGCGTGGCTCACAGGGGTGGCGCCGAGGCACAAAGAGCGCCTGGCTGCTGAGAACTCCTCGTTGTGGGGCCTCTTTTCTCTTATGTAACGACGCGTGAGGGTGTAGGGAAGGAGGAATGAAACGTGTGGCTGGGTTGGTGGGGTGTGTTGGTGTGTGAGTATGTGTGTGTGTGTGTGGGGGGGGGGGCATGTTTATCGGTTTGTGTGTTGTTATGTAGTTATTATGGTAAGGATCCTGGGTTGTTACTGCTTCCTTCAATAATGATCAAAGTTTACTGTCTTAATTTAAATGCTCCTTAGAATTCTGTGGTTTTGTGTGTCATGGGTCATATTACTGTTATTATCAGTGTTGTTGTTGTTGTTGTTGTTGTTGTTGTTATTCTTAAGTCACCGTTAGCATTGTAGCAGTGTAGCCGTAGTAGCACGACCAAGGGGGGAAGGGGGAGGCGAGGGGGAGAGGGGTGTCTCAGCAATGCAGCCTCTTGGTGGGAGAAGGAAGCAGTGATGAGAGAGTGGCTGGCTGACGGACCCGAGGAATGGCTGTTGCAGACAACTCAAGAGCCGTAAATGTGTCCACAAGGAAATAGGCTCTTCCTCTTCTTCCTCTTCTTTTTTTTTTCTTCTCCTCCTCCTGTTCCTCGTCCAATTCGTCTTCCGCCTCCTCTTCATGTCCATCCCCAACTCTTTTAGTCACTACATCTTCCTTTTTCCATCTTTTCTCCTCTTTTTTCCTTTTCGCCCTCTTCGTCTTCGTCTTACTCTTACTCTTCATCTCCTTCATCTTCGTTTTGCGTTTCCTAGTTTCCTCCTCCTCTTCCTTTTCCTTCACCTCCGTCAGCTCGATCACCGTCTTCTTCTCGTTGTGGTATTTCCCTTATCCCTTCTCTGTCTTCCTCCTCCTCCTCCTCCTCCTCCTGAACCATTAAGCAATATAACAATTCCTGAAACATGGATCAACAGAAATGATTTGTGAGAGACATTAATCTGTTCATCATGGTGTGTGTGTGTGTGTGTGTGTGTGTGTGTGTGTGTGTGTGTGTGTGTGTGTGTATGTGTGTGTGTAAAGGGTTGGTTAATATGTTGTTTTTGTTCTTGTTTTAATAAACATGTATTCTTCATTTCTTTGATTTGTATATTTATAGCTTCAAAATGTAATGCCTTTGAAGCTTTTGTGTTTCTCTTCTATTTTTGCCCCTTTTTCTCTTTCCGTTTTGCCATTAGGTAATTACTGAGATTCTTTTTGTGTACTTGTTTTTCTAGGTAATTTTGATGTAATTTTATATCTAGATTTTTTTATGATATTGGTATTTTTTTTCTTTTTTTCATATGTATTTTCAGTTTTATTTTGTGATATGTTTTGAAATAATCGTTTTTTTTGTTGTTGTTGTTGTTGATAGCAATGTTAATATTTTTAATAGAGATAACACACACACACACACACACACACACACACACACACACACACACACACACACACACACAGACACACAGAGAGAGAGAGAGAGAGAGAGAGAGAGAGAGAGAGAGAGAGAGAGAGAGAGAGAGAGAGAGAGAGAGAGAGAGAGAGAGAGAGAGAGAGAGAGAGAGAGAGAGAGAGATCACATTCGCACTTTCCCTAAAAATCTGAATTTGTTGTAATAGAACTTCAGCATTTTCCCCTCCTCTTTGTAACATTTTTCTATTTTCTTTTTGTCTGCCTTATATCATTCTCCCCTGAACCCTTCCCTTACTAGTCTAGTCCTTTTCCTTGTCATTGTTCTCCTTCTCAAGTTCCCTTCACCATCTGCTTCGCACCTGCCCTTCCCTCCTTCTCTCCCTTACCTGTTCTTTTTTTATCCTCAACCCTTTAGTAAAGAATGAGGTCGAAAAACTCGCGAGGAGGAAACACAGAGGACCAGGAAGTGGGAGAACGAGGGTATGGAGTGTGCAACAAGTGGAAACAATGTTGGTAGTGGTGGTGGTTAAGGTGGTGGTGTTGTATGGTGTAGATTGGTGCTGTTGTTCTGGTGGTGATGGAGAAGAGGATGGAGGGTAGTTGGCAGTGGTGGTGGAGGTGATTTTTGTGTTACTGGTGGTGATGGTTGTGTAGTGGTGATGGTGGAGGTACTGGTGGTGATGGGTGTTGTTCTGGTGGTTGTGGTGGTAATGGAGGATGTGCGTGTGTGTGGGTTTGTTTTGTTGTTGTTGGTGGTGGTAGTCTTGGAGGTGGGTGATGAAGAAAAAAATACAGGGAGGAGTGTCTCAAGGTCTGATTTACAGGGCAGAGGAGGCGGCTCGGCGGAGGCACGTAAAGGAACTGCATAAAGGAAAATGATATGCATGAGGCGAGAGTGAGTTAGAGGCGCGGGGAAGAGGCCACGAGGAGAGGAGGAACAGGGTGGAGAGAATGAGAGATGAGAATTAGTTGATTTAAAACATACTGAAATATTGAAAAAAACTAAATGTGCAATATGAAAGAAAGCTATGTGTTCAATATTGATAAAAGCTGATAAAATTTAATCTGGGAAAAAACTGTGGAGTATGGAAGAAAAGGGTCAAGAGTGAAAAAAAAAATGATTATGGAATATGGAGAAAAACAGGGCTTGGAATATTTATTAAAAACTGATTGTGCAGTATTGGAGAAAAATGACTGAAATATGGAAAAGAACTGTTGGTGGAATATGAAAAAAAAATCACAGTGAAATATGGAAAAAAATCTATCATTGGTATACGGTGAAAAAAAATGGCTGTGGGGTGTGGAGAGTAAACAGACTGAAATATAAAAAAAAATACTGACTGAAATAAAATAAATATTCTGAAATATGGAAAAAAATGCCTGTGTTATATTCAAGAAGAATGACTGTGGAAAAAAAAACTTGTGTGGATTATTGATAGAAAAAAAAACAGACTGTGGATTACGAAAATTAGAGGGAGAGAGATTTTTTGGTGAAGTGACGGAAATTAATGGAAAAAAAAGAGGAAAAAAACAAATAATAAATAAAAAAGTGCAACTGAAGAAAAATTAGATAAAAATGGGAAAGGTAAAACATTTATTAAGAATGGAACGAAGAGACAGAGAAGGAAATACATAGAAAGGACAGACAACACACAGACAGGCGGACAGTCACAACGGATAAAGGATCTACACGCGTGAAAGGACAGAGGAAAGAGAGAGAGAGAGAGAGAGAGAGAGAGAGAGAGAGAGAGAGAGAGAGAGAGAGAGAGAGAGAGAGAGAGAGAGAGAGAGAGAGAGAGAGTCTAAAAGAAAATACGCAACCCTTTTTTCCCTTCCTTCTCTCCTTTCCTTCCTTCCTTCCTACCTCTCCACTTTCATCCAATTCCACGCACTCACCTCCACCACAAACCCTTTTCATCCCTCCCTTCTCTCCCCTTCCACACATCTTGTTATTTATCTGCAATTTGTACTTCTGTTTTTTTTCTGTTAGTATTTTCTCTTTCGTTATTTGTCTTTGTTCTTTTCTGTTTCTCTTTTAATCGTTTTTTTCCTCATGTTTCTTTCTCCCTTCGGTATATATTTTTTTCTTCTCATCTTTCTTTCCTTCCTTGCATCCATTCTCCCTTTCCATTAGCCTTCCCAGCATCACTTTTCCCATCCTCTCTTTTCCATCCTCTATTTCCTCATCTCTCTTCCTTATCCTTCTCCCCTCTTCCCTTTTCTTTTCATAACTTGCACAACATCACGTTCCCCTCCTCTCTTACTAGTCATCTTTTTCCTCCCCTTCCCCATTAACATCCCCCCCCCCGGTGTGTACTCACGTGGGTCGCGGGGCAGCACGTGGTACCAGGTGACGGGCGCTCCCCTGATGGCGCCCTTCACCACGCACGTGATGTTGATGTCGCTGCCCGCCTTCATGAAGATCTCCCTCGAGCCGGTAATGCGCGCGATGGGGACTGGGGGGAGAGGTGGGGAGGAGTTAGATTAGGGGTGACAGGTGTGGGGTGTAAGAGGTAGTGTGTGTAAGGGGTGTAAGGGGGTATGGTGGAGAGGAGGGGGGGGGGGATGTTGAGTAGAGGACTTGAAAAATGATAAAATCTCAGGTCCTTTACTTTACTGTTTACACTGGCAGAATAATCAATTAGTAATGAGGGTTTTTATCTTATAACATGGTGAATAGCTTCGTTATGCCCAAATATATTCAAATTAAGCATGTTATATGGACATGTTTTTAATTAATGTTATGTCATTCCTTTGGCAGTGTAAAGTTTTCTTTGCAAATTGGCGTTGAAAAATAGCTGTCACCCCTCTGGCCAAGGAAATTAGGATTTTTTTTTTTTTTGTGGTAATAGGCATCAAAACGCCCGGACGCGAACAGGTCAAATGGAGATTAAAATAGAGGATAAAAGAAGAGGAGAAGGAGAAGGAGGAGGAAGGGCAAAGATTAATTGGGAGGAGAGAAGGTTGGTGAATCTATAGAACGTGAAAGTGGAGGTAAATAAACTAAAGAGGAATAAGAAAAGAAAATGGGAACTGGAATGCATGAGTGACGAAAGACAAGTAGATGAGAAACAATTACTGAATATGATGAGGATGAGAATAATGAAAAAGATGAGACGAAAGATAAAACAAAAAATATGAAATCGCTATCGACTAGAAATAATTAAAAAAATGTAAATATGATGAAAAAGGAGATAGAAAAAAGGTACGTACAGGGGAAAGAATGGAAAGAAAGAATAGAAAATGGAAGGAAGAAGAAATTAGAAAAAGTTACGAGGACATTGAGAAGAGAGAAAAAAAACAGCAAAAGAAATGGAAGTTGAGAATACAGAACGAAAGAGAAAGAGGAAGAAGGAAGACCAGAGAAAACAGAAGAATCAAAGAAGAAAATAAGAGAAACATAACCAGGAGGGGAAGAAGAGAGGGACAAGCGAGGCGAAGGTGTGCAACAAAAAGTTAAATGTAAGGGAAAAGTGGGAGATGGAAGAGGGAAGTTGGGGAAAGGTCAACAAAGGAGGGGAAAGAAAGAAGAATCAAGGATGAGGGAGTGTTGGTGAAGGTAACATAGTTAGGGAGAAGAAGAAGGAGGAACTAGGAAGAAGGGAGACAAAGAAAAAGGCGTTGATAGATGAGGGAGATGAAGAAGAAGAAGAAAGATTAATAGGAGAGATCAGAGAATGTAGATTTTGAATGTCAGAAGAAGAAAGGAGGAGGAAGAATAGGAATGTAAGGAAGAGAAAAGGATGAAAAAAGAAAAGGAGAAATAGAAGGAGAACGAAGTGGACGAGGAGAATGAAAAAAAACCCAGAAACTCCAAGTGCTTAAAAGACAATGAGAATGAAATAACAAATATATATAAAAGGTAAATGACAGTCGAGCTACAAAAGGAAAAGTTACAAAAAGGAGAGAACAAAAGAGAAGAATGATACAAATAGGAGGTGTTTCAGAAGGGGAATAATTAAAAAAAAGCATGAAATGAAAAAGGCAACGGAAATAATACAATCAATGAAAGGTTAAGAGGATACAAAATTAGGATAAAAGAAGTAGATAGTGAACAAAGCAATGAAATATGATCACAGGAGAAACAGAAGAAGTACAAAGAGAGAGAGAGAGAGAGAGAGAGAGAGAGAGAGAGAGAGAGAGAGAGAGAGAGAGAGAGAGAGAGAGAGAGAGAGAGAGAGAGAGAGAGAGAGAGAGAGATGGGTAAGAGTACAGGAAACTGCATGAGAAACAGAGGCCAAGAGAAAGGAGGCGGAGGAAGGACGAGGGGAAGAGAGGGAGAGGAACAACTTGACTGTTTAGAGAAATAGGAATTTGGTGCCCGTGAACCCTTGTGATTGGCGCTCAAGAGTTGTTGTTGTTGGTGTTGTTGTTTTGCTACGATGAATACCCATACGTAAGGAATGCAAATTGATAAATAACTCAACGGGTGCTACGTATTAGCAGTGGCAGTAAAAGCAGTAATAATAATAATAATAATAATAATAATAATAATAATAATAATAATAATAATAATAATAATAATAATAATAATAATGATAATGATAATGATAATAATAATAATAATAATAATAATAATAATAAGCTAAAAGAAAACAATGACATGAGCTGTTGTCCTTAAATGTGAATAAAAAAAATAGTTTTAAAAGGAAGTTAAAAAAAAAACAGGGAAGAGAATGTCTAAAAACGGAAAAGGGTAAAACAACAAAAACGTAAATATACTAGAGAAAGATAAAACAATAGAAAAGTGAACGAATGGAAAAATAAATACGAACTTCAAAAAATCAAAACCAAAATAATGTAAAAAATAAAATACGAGAAACAGGAAAATAAGGAAAGAAAAAAAAAGATGAGTATAGAATTCAGAGTAGAGAGAAAAGTTTTAAAAGTACCAAAAATAAAAGTTAAAAATAGAAAACGTAGATATATGTCATTACCAACTGAAGAAAAATGGAATAGAGATTTAATTGCCACGTTCCCTCCTCCCTCAGTCCCCCACTCACCTTCCTTCCGTCTCTCAAACATCTATTATTTATCTTCCCTTCTCTCTCTCTCTCTCTCTCTCTCTCTCTCTCTCTCTCTCTCTCTCTCTCTCTCTCTCTCTCTCTCTCTCTCTCTCTCTCTCTCTCTCTCTCTCTCTCTCTCTCTCTCTCTCTCTCTCTCTCTCTCTCTCCTGCTTCATTTTGTTTCTCAAATTCTTCCTTTTCCTTTTGGTTTCGTCTGTTTCTCCTTATTTATGGTTCCTTGTTTCATTTCCTCACATTCGCTTTCTCTCCCTTTCCTTTTTTCTCTCCTTTCATTCGTCTTTGTATCCTCCCTTTTTCTCTCCTTTTCTATTTCATATCCCTCTTTTTTCAGCTTGATCGTATATTTTCCTTCCTTGAAATTCCTTCATATCCCTTTTTTTTTACCATCACACTTTTCTTCGTTGCTCTTTGTCTTATCCTTTCCTCTCTTTCCTTTATCTCTTATTATTATATCAGAGATCTTATTTATCATTCTTCTCTTCATCTCCATTGTTACCTTTCTTTCCATGCCTTCCTATCCTTCTGGCTTGTGTACCCTTTCTCTTCCATCCCTTTCACTCCACTATTTCTTTTAGTCTCTTATCTTCCTCTCTTTCGCTTCTCCTATCCTTTGTAACCTAACCTTTCTTTTTCCTCCTTATCCCTGCTTTTACCTCTCATCCCAACCACTTTCTTCCTCCCCTCCACTTCATCCCTCACACCATATCTGTCTCTTATCTTCTTTTTTTTCTCTTCTCCTTCTTTCCTTTGTAGCCCAGCCATTCCTCTCATCCCATCCACCACCCACTCGCCCTTTCCTCCTCCTCCCCTCCCTTCCACTCCATCCCTCCCTCCATCTTCATCCATTAACCTCTCGTCATCTTCCTTTTTCTGCTGCCACACCTCTCCTCCTCCGTCACTCCACCCTTAGGCCTGTCCTCTTTTCCTTCTCTCTCTCTCTCTCTCTCTCTCTCTCTCTCTCTCTCTCTCTCTCTCTCTCTCTCTCTCTCTCTCACACACACACACACACACACACACACACACACACACACACACACACACACACACACCTCACTCACCTTCCTCCACCTCCAACACACCCTCACACCCTGTACCCACCCTTTCTCCAGTCCAACACACCCTGTGCCCATCCCTCCCTCCCCAGACACACCCACTCACCCTTTACCCATGGCCTAATAGCCCAGCCAGGGTTGATAGCCCCCCCAAAAAAAGAAAAAAAACTGTACCCACCTTCTTCACCTGATACCTTCTCTTCCTCCACCCGAAGCACATCCTCACACCCTATACCCACCTTCATCACCTTATACCCCCCCTTCCTCCACCCGAAACACACCCACACACCCTATACCCCCCATCCCTCCCCCTCCACTCACCCACGACGCTGAGCCTGAAGCGGCGGAATATCTTGGGCTGCGTGGACACCTGGCACTCGTAGAGGCCGGAGTCGGTGATGGCGGGCCGGTCCACCTCCAGGCTCCAGAAGGGCGAGCCGGGCAGGTGCAGCGCGCGGAACCTCGTGTCCGTCGTGTACGTGAAGTTACCTGTGGTCAGCACGTGCAGGTCCTGGCGCCTGATCCACGACACCTGGGGAGGAGAACACCTGTTGTAGTGCGGGAGAATAATTATTACGTGTTTTGTTATTGGAATGGTTGATGAGGCACCTGGTTTTAAGTAAGGGATGAAAATGTTAGAGGAACATCAGGTGATTTTGTATGATTCGTGACACCTGGGAAGGAAAAATACCTGGTTGTATGTATGAAAGGAGTAATTTTGTTTGAAATGGTTTTATGTTTATAAGGGCCTCATTATTATGTGTCAGCGGTGTTGGCAAGCCTGTGAACGATGTCTCCCTGATGGCAGTGATCATGCCAGCGTGGGGCGTACAAGTCATCATGATGGTGTACAGTGATCCCCGCGCCGCCTCACGCAGAGGAATGGTTTACAGCGTAGAGTCTGGAGAGGAATCCTTCGTTTATAATGAAATATTAAGGTAGTAACAAGCGAACAAGTGAGTGGTGAGGCACTGACGTAGAGGGAAGGCGCCCTGTGTTGCCAACTCTAGGAGAGGTAACGTAGGGAATGCCATGATATTTTAGTATTATTATTTAACTAAGCAATGGAATGAACTATTTATTTAATCGGAAACTTAAAAAACAATGCTTATTATTCAATGGAAAGCGACCAAAGTGCCCCAGGTGTCAATTTAACCATGTCGACAAAACCATCTGGGCACTGTGGGTAAAACAACGGCGCATCGGTGACGTCACGCCGAGCCCAGAGTGCTGCGAAAAGTGCCGGAGTGAGGGTGTGTCCGTGTGCCGTGCGTGTTGGGGTCCCCGGCGGGTGTGTCGCGCGTGTGCAAGGCGGGCGGCGGCGTGCTGAGGCGGCCACTACGCGAGGATCAGGTGAGAAACAGTGTGGTGGTTCTTGTAGGAATGGACGCGGCATATAGACAATGGTTGAGGCAGGGGAGGCCGGTGGGGAGGATGGAGTGAGCGCCCTGCCGTCTACAGCCATGTCCTGCCAGTTTGCTCCTTCCCGTGCGACTATTCTTGATTACTACAGTGATTATGAGGCTTGTCCAAGTTGAAAATCGCCTGGGGAGTGAATTGAAGGTATCTAAAGACGTATAATTAGTAATATTTGAAGGAGGTTGTTCCGTGCTGTGATTGGCTGCCGGCCGTGACGTCATCGATGCCTGGCCGGTGATGATGACGCCGCGGCGGTGATCAGAGACTCGGAGTGTGAGTCGCGCTCTTCCCCGCCCCGACGAGAGGGACGGGGCGGCGTGCGTGTGTGTGTAGCATGAACGGGGCCTCATTCTGACACAGTGCTGAGGAACGAGTGTGAAGGAACCGGGGAGCGTGAGTGTGAGGGAGTGATGAGAGAATCGTCGTACCTCAAGCTGCTGGGAGGGAAGGAGGGAGGAGGAAGGGAGGAGAGGAGGGTCTTACGGTCAGCAAGACAAGCCGCAGAAAGTCTCGAAAGTGTTAATTTTACGTAATGCATATTTTATTGTACTAAGGTTGTGTATGTACCTTAGATATACTTGGTGTTCTTCATACTTAGTTCGTCCATAATGCTTCCGGTAATGCTGTAACGAGCGAAATATCGTGACCTCGTCAAGGCTCCATATTGGTGTTTCGAGTCGAGTGTCGTTCCGTGCGGGTCCAAATGAAGCTGCCTGGCGCGTTGTCTCATCACTACACATTAAGCCTAACCAAAGCTCTGAAACTCATATACTTCACGTAACTCAATCTTTGAAATCCCCCTTTTATTTGTTTCAGTATTTTATTCAACATGTATCGCTTTCGGGGATCATCTGGCAACAGTTGATATTTATATTCCTACTTGTTTTACCTTTTTTTGTCAGTCTTCATAGTTATTAAGGTGGACAATGCGTTTAGTGTGTGTGTGTCGTCAGACAGATCTGCATGAATCACAAAAAGTATTTGCAAATATGAAACACATGGGATTAGTTAAAATATCAGTTAATCAGTTAAAATAATGTTTATAATAATAAGGATAACTAATAATTTGTTATAATATGGTAGTAGAGTTGCTGCTGCTACTGGGATGAAAGATTGAAGTGTGATAAGTGGTGATGGTACTGATGGTTGTGGTGGTGGTGGTGGAAGTAATGGTGATGGTATTGGTTTAGATCAGGGCTTCCCAAACTGGGGGGCACGCCCCCCTGTGGGGGCGTGAGCTGGATACAAGGGGGGCGTGATTCCGACTTCCAAAAATTGCAATTTGGCAAGAAATAACACACACACACACACACACACACACACACACACACACACATACATGAAGGAGTAACACGTTTGGATCATCCTCACATGACACATCTGTGCAAAGCAAAATATGCCAGTTACCCCACCTATCCGCCTTCTAGAATTTCATCTCTCTCCACGTGTCTTGTACGCGTTCCTGATAACACTGACTCGCACCGCTAGCAGCAGTGTTCGCATCTCACTCAATACCACCCCCGCCGCACCTGCCACATTTTCAGTTACGTTAGTCAGCCTGCCTGTGCTACGCGCCACGCGGAATGATTATTGTTTTCTGACTTTCTTTCACGACTGTTGATTATTCATATCCTGCTCATTGTTTTGTGGAGTCTGCACTTAACTATACGTGTCGATACTCTATGAAAAAAAGTAAAACGATTCTAAAACAATTTGCCATGATATATATATATATATATATATATATATATATATATATATATATATATATATATATATATATATATATATATATATATATATATATATATATATATATATATATATATATATATTGAGTTGATTTGATATGAGGATTTCTTGGAAGTCAAAACGGGGCATCATGTGATGAAGTTTGGGAACCACTGGTTTAGATGATGGTGATACTGATGGAAGGGGGTTGGAGGTGATGCTACTGGTGATGGTCGTGGTGGCGATGGTTGGGGGTGGAGTTTTTTTTTTTTTTTTTTTTTCGCGGCCTATATGGTTTTAGGTAGGTGATGATGATGGATGATTCAAGGCTTCTTCCTTCTCTTCTGATGAGTGATGGTCGGCCCAGCCGGCTCAGGCGAGTGAGGCGAGTGTTTATATATGCTGGCCTCATCCTGCCTCCCGGAGCCCTCCCCCCTCTCTCATCTTTAATCCTAGAATCTAGAGTTCGGGTATAGTTTGTGGCCTTCTGGCGGCGGGCGAAAATCCACTCCGGCGGGCGGCAAAAAATGGAAGCTTGCAGCTCGCGTCCTCCTGAACGCGGTGGTGTTACTCTATCGATTCAGCCACCGCCTCCCTTACTTGGTCAGGTGGTGATGGTGGTGGTGATATCTTAAATGAACATGCGTGGAGCGAAATATAGAAAGCTTGATGAAAGTAACGCCTAAAAATTAAAACAAAAACAAAAACATGCGTACAGTGAGACCGATACAAGGGGAAAAAATAGCCCCACTGGAGTCATATAATGGAAGGACCCTCGAAAAAAGAAGTGGAAAAAAAGTGGAAATAAAACAACGAATGACCAGACCTGACAAAAATCCTGAGCGAGAGAACGGGAAAAATGTGAGGGAGGAGTAATAAAACCATGTAATAAAACAATTAAAAAAGGCTGTACAAAATGTAGAAACGATAAAAATGAATGAGTGGAAAATGTAGAGGCAGGGGGACTGACGAGAGGACAGGAGTCGTGGCGGGGAGGGAGGGAAGGAATGAAACTGAATGGTGGGAGTGTGATGATGTGTCGTGATGAATATACTTGGAGTTGTTAATTGGTGTCATAGTATTTTGTATGTATGATAATTAATGATATTTGTATTAGTATTTTTATAATCATTACTTTCTTACCACCACCTGCTACAAATATTGCTACGGTTACTATTCATACAACTGCCACTACTACTGCTACTACTACTGCTGCTACCACTACTACTACTACACTACTACTACTACTACTACTACTACTACTACCACCACTACCACGACCACCACCACCACAATTATCATCACCGTCATCATCACCACCACCACCACACACTACCATCACCACCACATCCACTACCTCCATAACCACCATCACCACTACCTCCACAATCATCACCATCACCACCACAACAATCGTCACCACCACCATTGCTCACCCAGACTGCAGCACATATAATTTCATGCCTGGACTAACCCGAGAGAGAAACGCCCACCGTGTACTACTAATAATAGGGTCCCGTGACGGGGTTTTAGAGAGGTAGAGGCGGGGAAGCGGCGCGTGGTGCTCACTATGAATGTGTTAGTAAGGGTGACATGTTGAATGGGACGCCGATACAGAGTTAATGGAATACAAAATGGAAAGAAAAGCAATACACCGCAGTACTTGTGAATGATAGAGAGGGGGACTTCGGGTGACTGATACAAGAATGGATAGTAAAATATACTAGAATGGATAATAAAAGGTGCTGGAATAGGTGATAAAAAGTGCTGGAATGGATGATAAATTTCGTTCTGAGTTGATTTAGATTTTAGAGAAGCGAAGTAGGGTATAGGAATATTTGATGAGAATACTAAGAATTATAATGAGTTTTGTCGTTTTCTGTGATAATGATGGTACTTATAATGCTGGTAATAAAATATGATAATAATAACTTCTATGATGGTAAAAATACTTAAAAACACGATATAGAACGGAAAAGGAGAAAGGAAAGTTAGAACCGAGGGACAAACTGAGAGGAAGGAGAAACTACTACTACTACTACTACTACTACTACTACTACTACTACTAGATACTACCAACCTCTTGCAGACTCATTATGTTTATGTTCTCATAATACCTGTTCTGCGATGTGAAATATGATGATGAAAATGATAATAACAATAATAATAATAATAATAATAATAATAATAATAATAATAATAATAATAATAATAATAATAATTAAAATAGTGGTAACTGAAATACTGTGCACTGCAACACAGTCAAACATGACACAAACGAGAAACGCGGCGCCAGATGGACATACAAATTTTCAGCATAAAGAAAAATATTATTTTTTCGGTGGTGCATAAAATTAGTACTATAAAAAGTGAATGTCAAAGGGGACGACCAGCCAGCCAGCCAGACACCGCCGCCACCACCACCACCATCATCAACATCATTGCCACTTGCAACATTACCATCACCAGAACCATCACCTTTATTATCATCATAACTATACCTCTTAATACATATCGATTAGCATTTTCTTCTACTCTTTCACTCATTCTTTTGATCATCGGCATTTTTCTTCTATCACATACACATTTTTCAACTCCCTTATTTCCCCTTTCCTCTCCTTCCTCCTCTTTTCACCATTCGTTCACCTTTTTCGTCTCTTTACTTCTTTCGCTTTTCTTATCATTGTATTTTTTCTCTTTCGCACACTTTCTACCTCCTTGTTCATGCCATTATTTTTCACTTCATCTACCCCCTCCTATTTTTACCTCTCCATTCACTTTTTACTATTTTTCCTCTTATACTTTCCCTTTGGGCATAAGTATTTTCCGTTCCTCACACACCTTTTAATTCTTCAGTCACTGACTTAACTCTATTTACTTCCTCCTACAGCATTTTTCTTACTTCCCACTTCCTACCTACCTACCTCTTGACTCACCTCTCTCTCTCTCTCTCTCTCTCTCTCTCTCTCTCTCTCTCTCTCTCTCTCTCTCTCTCTCTCTCTCTCTCTCTCTCTCTCTCTCTCTCTCTCTCTCTCTCTCTCTCTCTCTCTCTCTCTCTCTCTCTCTCTCTCGATCATCGTATATTTTTCCCCATTCACACTCCCTCCCTTCCCTAGTATTTGTCATTATTTCCCATTTCATGTACCCCCTCCCCTTCTCCTCCTCCTCCTCCTCTTGCCTATTGATTCACCTTTTTCTCTTTGACTCTCTCCCCCTCGCTTCCCCCTGTCCGCCGTTTACTGCACGGATTCCCGCTCACTTTGACGAGTTGGAGCCCCGAGTTTAGCGCTTTCAGTTGGTCACTTTGCCTCGGCGAGGAAAGTTATGAGGCGAGGGAGTGTGTGTGTGTGTGTGTGTGTGTGTGTGTGTGTGTGTGTGTGTGTGTGTTGCGGGTCACCTCCTTCTGCTGCTGCTGCTACTTCTGCTTCTGCTCCTTCTCCTCCTCTTTTCTCATGGTAATGTTTTGGTCCTTTTTTTTCTCCTGTTTCTTCTTCGTCTTCCATATTTTATCCTGTTTTTCTTCTTCCTCCTCGTCCATGTCCATTTTCTTCCCTCTGAGCCTGCAGGTCCTGTTTCTGGCCATGTTTCTCTTCCTTCTCCTACTTCTCTTGTTTCCTCCATTTCTTCCATTTCTTTCTTTTCCTGTTTCTCCATCTCTTCCTCGCCCTCGCCTGGTCGTACTTTTGGTTTTCATGTTTCTCTTTTTCTTCTTTTCCCTTGTCTCCCGTTTTCTTTCTTTTTGTGTTTGTTTACTGTTTATCCACCTCTTCATTCTGCAATCTTTATTTTATATTTCTCCTCTGTTTATTCTCGTCTTGCTGATGCATCTTCCTCTCCTGCTTATTTACCTCTTATTTTTGTTCATGTTCTACCATTTGCTCCTCCTCCTCCTCCTCCTCCTCCTCCTCTTGTTTTTGTTCACTCTCCGCTTCGTTCTACTTTTTCTCCTCTTGTTTCTCCTCTTATTTTTCTTTTCTCATCATCCTCTTTCTTTTACTTGTTCCTGTTTCCACCATCTTTTCTTTTCCTTTACAATTTTCTTTTTTCTGTACCTCCTCCTCCTCCTCTTTCAAATCCTCGTGTGACTTCTCTCTTTGTCTCCAAGTGATCTTTCGTCCTTGTCTTTTATCCTCTTTTTTTTTTTTTTTTCTCTCTCTCTCTCTCTCTCTCTCTCTCTCTCTCTCTCTCTCTCTCTCTCTCTCTCTCTCTCTCTCTCTCTCTCTCTCTCTCTCTCTCTCTCTCTCTCTCTCTCTCTCTCTCTCTCTCTCTCTCTCTCTCTCTCAAAACAGATTTGACTGGATTAGGAAGCAGATTACGAGAACATTATAATCCTTGGAATGAATGGAACGGGGAGGGAGGACTGGAGGGAAGGGAAAGGAAGGGAAGGGAAGGAAACGGGTGGAAGGAGGATAAAGGATGGGAAGATAAGGAAGGTAGGGAAGTGAAAAGAAAAGGGAAGGAAAGGGAAGTAGAGGAAGGCAGGGTAGAATGGAATAACCAGAGAGGTGGTGAGAGGAGAAGAAATGCAGGGACGAAGGAAAGGAGGGCAAGATACAGAGTGAGTGTGGACACGATATCATTCGGAAGGAAGGAGATAGAAATTAAAGAGAAAGAAGATATATGGAGGAATGAAGAGTGGAGAAGATTAACAGGGAAGTGGGGGTAAGATAAAGGATGGAAGGGAGCAAGAGAAGGAGAGTATGACCAGTAGAATAGAGAGAAAGGAAAAGAAGGTGATAACGAAAAGGGGAAGGAGAAAAGAAGAAAGGAAGGAAGAGGAGGAACAAAGACTTGAAGAGGATAACAAGAGTAAGAGAAAAAGGAAGAATATAAATAAATCAAGAAAAAGAAAAGCAAAGGAAAAATAAGGAAGGGAAAGAAAAAGGTCATAACAAGAGGTCCAGGGAGAAAGAAAGGGAGGAAGGAAGAGAAAAAGGGGAAAAGAAGAAAGGGAAGGGAGAAAGGAAGAAAGTGAGAAAAAGAAGGAAAACAAGATAGGGAGAAAAAAATAGATAAAGGAATACAATAAAATAGGAAGAAAGTAAGAAAAGGAAAGAGAACAGAAAAGGGAAGGGAGAAAGCAAGTAGAGAGAGAGAGAGAGAGAGAGAGAGAGAGAGAGAGAGAGAGAGAGAGAGAGAGAGAGAGAGAGAGAGAGAGAGAGAGAGAGAGAGAGAGAGGACAGGTGAGATTACTGAATTGAGGAAGAAAAGAAGAACGGTAGAAGGTAAGGAAGAGAGGAAAAAGCGAAACAAGAAAGGAAAATGGAGGATGAAAGGAAGTATGGAGGGTAGAAGGAAGAGAATAACAAGAGAGGAAGAGAAGAGAAGAGGGAGAGAGGACGGCACAGACTTCGGAATACAGTTCGCCGTTCCTCGCGTTTCCTTCCGCCGCTGACGTGCTGCTGCTGGTGATTACGCTGTGCCGTTGTCGTGTTCCTGGCTGTCCCCCTATTCCTGGCTATTCTCCCGCGAACTGCGCATGCTCAGAAGCGAATGTAAACAAACAAAGACATGTTGATAAACAGAGCTGTTCTCACGCATCCCTTGACAGCATAGCTTTGCTCACTTCGCTCGCCCCCCCCTCCCCCCCTTACACACACACACACACACACACACACACACACACACCTCATGAACCTATGATGCCCTCTAGCCCCCCCCCAAAAATTACCAGAATTGCGGGCCTGCATATGCACATGGACAGTTTTTTTTTTAATAACAAGATGTTATTTCCCGAAAATTTACTCATGAATCACTGCATGAAGGGTATTAATTAACCCTTTCCTTTACTTATTACACAACAGCGTTGTACTGGATTCATGAATGTTTTTCCTATGAAAGAATAAAACAATATGCCCTTCCGTACTGGAAAACACTGGGGGACAGTCATGTACACGCGACCAGTTGCGTACACGGATCCGTGTTCATAGCAAACCGCCTTTTATTCAATAAACAAGGGTGGGACAATCAGGAACAGAGGGCAGCCAGGAACACGACACCGTCACTCCTGTGTGTTCCCGTCCGGTGGTGGTGGTGGTGGTGGTGGTAAAGGTGGTGGAGGTGGTGGGAGGTGGGGTATTAGGGGTGGTGGTGGTGGTGGTGGTGGCAAAGGAAGTTCTGGAGTGTTATTGTTTATTGGTTATTTGGTTTGTTATTGTTTGTTTCTGGTTTGTTTCTAGTTTGTGTTTCTTCCTGTTTTGTTCTTGTTTTTTGGGTATATATTTGTCTAAGAAATATTGATGTTTAGTGTTGTGTTGTCTCTCATTTATTTATTTTTTTATTGTTTTTTCATTCAGCATTTCAGTTTTATATCAAGTGCTCGGTACACATTTTATTATTTTTCTTTTATGTTTTTTTGCTCCTGTAGTCTTATTCCATGTTTTTTTTTTTTGGGGGGGGGGATATTGATGCTATGGTTTTGGTTTTGTTCTTTTAGTACTCCAGATTATTGCTGTGGTTTTCAAAGTAAGTTTTTTTTAACCTTTTTCTCATTTTTTTTCTCTTTCACTAAATATATCTTATCAATTCCATATTTTTTTCTGCTTAAGTATTTCATTTTTATTTACAGTACTTTCATTCCTTTTATCTGTTTTCTTCTATCTTTCACTCTCTCTGTCTATCCATATTTTTCTTTGTCTCTAGCTCCTTTCTCTTTCTTTTCACTGGTTCTTCGGTGTGTTCTTTTTCGGTATTTTGTTTGACACCTGAATTCCCGTTCTGTTCCCGTAGCTCAAATATTCCTGCGGGTATTCCAGGATTCCACTTTTGCTGCTTGATTTCTGTTGGGGCTCTGAAATTCCTGCAGGATATCCCGAACGACACTTTTTTATTACCTCGTTCTCCTTTCTTTCCTTCTCCCTCGGGTTTTCTCTTCACCGTTTTCTCTTTCTTCCAGTTCACCTCAGGTCTTCAGTTCACCTCAGGTCCTCAAGGTGTTAAGACGTGCTGTGGGTAGCTCTTGGGTTGACCATGTCTGGTGGGATGAGTGACGGTGGTGCAGTGAAGGGTAGGGGCGTGGCCAGTGGGGGTACAGTAAAGTTGGTGAATTCTCTCTTGGAGAGAATAGTGGAGTTGGGGAGTCCTGTGGAGGCCATTAGGAAGGAAAATCGAATCCTTCGTTCATCAGGTCCTCAGACTGGCGATGTACATAGTATACCGTCACAAGATGGGAGCTGGCAGGTAGTTCAGAACATAGGAAGCCGCCTAAAATTGAAGAGGACCAATCCTGTGAGTGTGGAGTGCCGCAACTCCTTCCAGGCTCTCTGTGAGCCGAGGGAGGAGGAAGCAGTGGAGGTGCAGGAGGTGAAGGAGAGGAGGGCAAATGACAAATCCCTGCTTAGAGGTAACATTTTGGTTGCTGGGGATAGTCAGGTCAGGTTTTTAGATAGGGCCTTCTGTGCTAGTGATAGGAAGCATAGGACCCGTGCGTGTCCCTATCGGGGATTAGGGATTTCAGCGATAGGGTTGAGACGTGCATGTCAGGCGAGGGAGTCAAGCCCATCGTGTGCCCGAGCGTGGGAGGGAACGATATAGGCAGGCTAGGTACTGAGCAGCTCCTGCGTTGCTATAGGGAGGCTCTCCGAAGAGTTACGTCCAAGGGCGGTGTTCCTGCGGTGTGTGAGGTTCTGCCAAGGCGGCGGGTTGGTGGGATTTGGCTGTCCTGGGCTATTGCATTAAACTGCAGGTTGGCAGATTATTGCAAAGCCAATGGATGGACATTTGTCGACACCTGGAACTGTTTCTTTGGCAAGAACCACCTATACCCGAGGGACGGGGTTCACCTTTCACAGGAGGGGAGTTCAGATCTTGTCTGATGCCCTTGAACGTGGACTGGGGGCCCTGCGGGGTTTATAGAATAGGTAAGAAGATGCCAATACCTAGTGGGAACATTAAATGTAGTAATAATGATAGCAGCTGCAGGGTAAAGCAAGGGGTAGGTCTAAATGTGTACTATACAAACAGTAGAAGTATTAGGAATAAGATAGATTTATTGCGGGGAAAGGCGTGCGTAGAGAAATTTGATATGATAGCGATCACAGAGTCATGGATAAATACTGCAGACAGACACTTTCTCCCGGAATTAGAGATTAAAGGGCATAGGTTATTCCACCAAGATCGAATAGGCAGGAAGGGGGGTGGGGTCGCACTCTTCGTCAGGGACAATCTTAAGTGTGTCATTAACAACTCATTCAAGGTAGATAGTAATACAGAATCCCTCTGGGTAGAAACAATAGGTAGGAAGGAGAAGCTTGTCATAAGAGTACCTTGCAGACCGCCCATAATTAACAGGGATAGTAGCCAACCCCTTTTACAGGTGTGTGTAATTGGGGGTTTTAATTATAGGAACATAGAGTGGGATACTTTATCAGGAGACCAGGAGGCGCAGGATTTGTTAGATGTGATACAGGATAGTCTCCTTAAGCAGTTAATTAGAACACCTACGAGGGAAGAAAATATTTTGGATTTGTTGTTAACTAATAGAGAGGACATAATAAGCAACATTGAGGTTGGGGATTCATTAGGTAATAGTGATCATAAGGAAATTAGATTAATATTAAATGGGAGGACAGAGTCAGCAGTAAGAACACATTAATACCTGACTTCAGGAAGGCGGACTACAAGGGGTTAAGAAACCAGCTCAAAGGATTAGGGGAGTAAGATCAGATGTAGGTCAGGACCCAGAGCAGGGAGGGGCGTTAATCTCTGGTGAGGTCACTAGTCAGGTCAGTAGCTTGTAGGGTGAGTACAATAGTCTGGTCAGGGAGATTAAACTAGGGCAGCAACAGTTTATACCTCACAGGGAAGTCAGGTCAACAGGTAAATACCCGCGATGGATGACAGACATGCTAAAAACTGAAATAGGAAGGAAAAGAAGACTATATGTTAGAATCAAGAGGGGGGAAACTCACCTATGGGACAATTACAACGATTTAACCAGAACAGTAAAGAAGAACACGCGTTTAGCAAAACGTAATTATGAGATTAAAATTGCCAGGGAAGCAAAGATCAATCCAAAGGGTTTCTTTCAGCTTTATAAGACTAAGGTTAGGGATAAGATAGGGCCGCTTAAGTCAGGAGAATCACTGATTGATAGAGATGAGGAAATGAGCAAGGCGTTAAATAGATATGTTTTAACTGTATTTACTAAAGAAAGATTAGATGATATACCTCAGGGAGAACAAATCTACAAGGGAGAAGAGGTAGAAGGATTAACCGACATCAACATAAGTAGGGAGCTCGTGATTAGACAGATAGATAAACTTAAAGTCACTAAGGCGCCAGGGCCAGATGAACTTTTTCCCAGGGTAATAAAGGAATGTAAAACTGAAATCAGTGGGCAGCTAGCAGAAGTTTTTAGGAAGTCACTAGACACAGGGGTGGTGCCTGTTTCATGGAGGCAGGCACACATTATTCCAATATTTAAGAAGGGAGACAAATCTTCTATGCAAAACTAATAGGCCGATTAGTTTGACGTCAGTTATAGGTAAAATGCTTGAGTCAGTAATAGCTGATAGTATTATGGACCATATTGACATACAGAATTTAATTAACGACTCACAGCATGGGTTTATTAAAGGAAACTCGTGCCTCACTAATCTTTTAACCTTTTACAATAGAGTATACGAGGCAGCTGACAATGATGAGAGCCATGATGTAGTTTATCTTGATTTTAGTTAGGCCTTCGATAAGGTACCTCACCAGAGACTGTTAAATAAAGTCAGGGCTCATGGAGTAAAAGGAAAGGTATTTGATTGGATTAAGGCGTGGATTAGGGACGGGAAACAGAGGGTTACCATTAACGGTAAAAAATCTGAATGGGGTAATGTTACCAGTGGGGTTCCTCAAGGTTCAGTTTTAGGCCCGCTTTTATTCATTATCTACATCAATGACATAGACAATGGGATAACTAGTGACATAGGAAAATTTGCAGATGACACCAAAATAGGACGCACTATTAAGACAAGGGAGGATGCTAGAGCACTGCAGGAGGATCTCAACAAACTGTCAGCTTGGTCAGAGAAATGGCAGATGAATTTTAACATCAAGTGTAGCGTACTAAGTATAGGAACACGCAACCCATTACACAGGTATAGTTTAGACTCCACAGCGATAGGTAGAGCAGTGTGTGAAAGGGATTTAGGAGTGTTAGTGAGCTCTGACCTAAAACTAAGAAAGCAAAGTATTAGTGCGTGGAATAGGGCTAACAGGCTATTAGGCATTATTAACAGGACGGTAACCAACAAAAGTGCAGAGGTCATCCTCAGACTCAGACTCAGCCAGGACACCACACACCCCATCCCCCTTGCTCAAGGGGGGATAGTAACCACTCCTAGTCAACATAAGGAATTCGGCCTGAGCGGGCTCGAACCCCCGCCCTGTCAGACCGTGAAGACTGGCAGAGCAGCGCTCTATTAGTTGCGCCACGGAGTGGTGTGTGTGTGTGTGTGTGTGTGTGTGTGTGTGTGTGTGTGTGTGTGCGCTTGACACCGCATATCCACCTCCTTTTCCTCTTCCTTCACCTCCTGCACCACCACTATCACCATCACTCAACCGCCACCTCCATATTTTCCCCCACCTCTCCGGCACCACAACCCTTCCACCAACCGCCACATCCATCTCTCCTTCCACTTTTTCCACTACCTCCACTTCCTCATCCACCACCACCCTGCCAATACCATCACCTCTTCATCCATCTCTTCCACCACCTCCACCTTTTCCTCCACTTCCTCAACCACCACCACAGCACCTTTATCTCTTTTCCTCCACTTCCTTTATCACATCCATCTATCCCTCCACTTTCATTTTTCTCCACTCCCTCCACCACCATTCTTCCTCCCTCTTTCTTCCACCTCCTCATCCGCCACACCCTTGCCACGCAGTCACCCAACGGAGAGACATGTGCCGAGGTGTATCAGATGGGTGAGAAGGTGGATGACGAGTACGTGTGAAGTGGATGACAAAGAGACGTAGTAGGATGTAAGTGCTTTGTAGGTGGATGAATGTTTAGTGCGTGAGATGGCTGAGGTTAGTGGGAAGTCGTGGGTTGGGTTAGATGGGTGAGGAAATGAGTTGATGGGTGAGAAAAGACAGGCATATAGGGTGTTGGAAGTCGGGGGATAGGTTGGAGGGGGGTGGGGGGCCTGTAATCGTGGGAGCTATTGCTCTTCATTAAGTTCTTCATAATTAAGCGTGGAATCAATTACTTTAGGCCTGTGCTGAGAGAGAGAGAGAGAGAGCGTTATCACTCCACCAGAAAAAAAATATAAAGCTTCCAAGGCACCGTTTTCTTCCATCTGTTTACACACGAAAAAAAAAGACGAGATGAGTTTCTGAAGGGGTGACTGAAGTGGTCTCCGGGGCACACTTTACGTCGCCTGCTTCACTGCTACATAATCCATTTCCATTATGACATTCCCTCCTCGTCTTAACTTACGTAAGTGCGTAAGAAAATTTAATTGCCTGATGCCGTACATTTTATTGTTGAAGTGTTACTACTTCTGAGGGAGGCGGTGGGAAGAAGAGGGAGAGGAGAAGGAAGGAGAACCTATGCAGATGAGGTGTGTGGTGAGGGATATATATATATATATATATATATATATATATATATATATATATATATATATATATATATATATATATATATATATATATATATATATATATATATATATATATATATATATATATATATATAGATATATATATATATATCTATATATATATATATATATATATATATATATATAAAGTGGATAGAGGGAGATTAAAAGGAAGTGAAAAAGGACGTGAATCAGAATGATAATAGGGTAAGGGTCCAGTATAACTCCGGCGCCTTAATTTTGGTCTGTTTTCTTCCAAACCTTTACAAAACCCTTTGTATACATATAATACATTAGTAAAAAGTGGCGGACAAATGCCACCTACCCTCTACCCCCAACAAGCTTGAGGACCTGTGGATATGCGGGGTTTTCGAGTGGGGGGAGACGAAAACGAGTAATTTCCGGGGAGTAAATTATCAGAATCCCCTAAAACACTCCGGCAAATAGGTTGGGCTGCATGTTCTAAAAAAAAATAACTACGCGTGATGAACCTGGTCTCACATGCATGGGCTAATCGTTAACCAAGCGTACCATCGCTAACCAAGCGTACCATCGCTAACCAAACGTACCATCGCTAACCAAGCGTACCATCGCTAACAAAGCGTACCATCGCTAACAAAGCGTACCATCGCTAACAAAGCGTACCATCGCTAACCGCCCTAAAACAGCCCCGAGCCATGACTCAAGGTCATCCGGGGCTCGGGCTGAAAGGGCCGGGGCCCCGGATGACCTTAAGTAATGGCTCGGGGCTGTTTTAGGGTGATTAGCAATGGTACGCTTGGTTAGCGATGGTACGCTTGGTTAGCTATTAGGCCACGCATGTGAGACCAGGTCCACCACGCGTGGTTATCTTTTTTTTAGAACACGGTAGGTGGCATTTGTCCGCCACTTTTTACTAATGTATTATATGTATACAAAGGGTTTTGTGAAGGTTTGGAAGAAAATAAACCAAAATTAAGGCGCCGGAGTTATATTGGACCTTTAACGATAGTATTCTAAGATTTAGGTAAGAGGTGGAAAAGGAGGAGGATTTGTGAGATAAGAGATGAGAAAAAAAAAAAGGAAAGAGTTCAACAGAAAATATAAAGCGGAAGGAGGAGGAGGAGGAGGAGGAGGAGGAGGAGGAGGAGGACTTAGAAGCAGGAGAAACAGGGATAGGTGATAAATACCATGAAAAGCGGGATACGTCTTGGAGGAGGAGGAGGAGGAATAGGAGGATGTATAGATGAAGGAGGAAGAGGAGGTTGGAGGTGACAAGTGGCTTCATCAGGAAGAGTGGCGTGAAGTATGGCCGTCTGGAAGGGACACGCTTGAAGGGGCAGGAAGACGTAGCAATATAGATCACTTTCACCATTAGTCCTTTTTTATTGTTTGTCGGTCATCACCATCCTTTTCACTGCCTGCTAGTTGGCTCAACACAAAGGTACGTCAGGAGACAACACACCTGTGGAGGGGACAGGTGCAAGGGTGACTGAAGGGCGTATGGCACATCTCCCTTTACTCTCCTCTTTGATCCTTCCCTCCTCTCTTCCTTCTCCTCTCTTTATATCTTTTCCTTCTTTATTTATCACTGATTGTTCCCTTTCATCCCCTACCCCTTCTCCATTTCCTTGTTTTTGTTACATTTCCTTCATCTCTTTCTACTCTTTCACATTCCATCTCTTTCCTCCTCTCTCCCCTATTCTTTCTTCTTCATTATCTCCCTTTACCTCTCTTTCGTAGGCTTTCTTCTCTCCTCTCTCTCATTGTTTCTTCATCATCCCCTTTCTTTATATTTCCTGTCTTATGCTCATCGTGAGCAAGTATTCTTTTCTTTTTTGTTTCCCATTTCTGGTCGAGCAATCTTCCTTCCCTACCTTTCTTTCCTTTTACCTTCTTTTGCTTCTATTTTAGCGCCTATTTCCTTCCTTCAGTGCCTGTTACTATTTTTTCCCCTATTCCCCTCCTTCATTCTCTTCTTCCTCCTCGTCTTCCTTCCTTCCTTTCCTATTGCCTACTCCTTCTCCTCCTCCTCCTTTCTGCCACTCACCCGGCCATGGTTTGATATGCCATTCCCTTTTCTGCTTTATTTAACTTTTCCTCACCCTGCTTCCTCCTCCTTCCCCATACCTTTCCTCTTCCCCATCTTTTTTATCTCCTTCTTCCCTCCCTTACCTCCTTATCCCCCTTCCCTCCTGCATTACCGAGAATAACTCAACGTTCACCTAACACACACACACACACACACACACACACACACACACAGACACACAGACACACACACACACACACACACACACAGTGATAAAACAAAATAAGTAGAATAAAATAAGAATATGAAAAGTAAAAAGGTGTAAGAGAAGAATTGGTCAATAGATATAGATTGATAAAATAAATGAACATAGACAGGTAGATATATAGAATAACACACTTAGATATATACAAAGACAATAACATTCATAACTATATTCATAGACCAAGAGATAGACAGATCTTAAGATCGACAGACAGATACATCGACAGACAGGCAGATGCATTTAAACAGAAGCCAAAAATATAAAGGAAAAGGGATAAAGAAAAAAGAGAAACAAAGGAAAAGGAGAAAAAGACACGTCTATATTTGCTCTTCGAAAAGAACAAATTTTATTTCCTTTTTTCCTCCGATGACTCAAGACTTAGAGAGAGAGAGAGAGAGAGAGAGAGAGAGACAGGAGAAAGGCGTTGGGTTGGGTATCTCCTTGACTCTCTCTCTCTCTCTCTCTCTCTCTCTCTCTCTCTCTCTCTCTCTCTCTCTCTCTCTCTCTCTCTCTCTCTCTCTCTCTCTCTCTCTCTCTCTCTCTCTCTCTCTCTCTCTCTCTCTCTCTCTTTCTCTCGTGTAAATAGACGCCATGCACCGCAACAAACTCGTAACCGTGATCCCGCAAGTACCACCACCTCTATTACCAAGCCTCTAGATAACTTAAATCCTTAGTTTCAATGCGCGTAGCCTATGAAACAAGTTTGATAAGCTGAGATGTTTTGCTCTAACAGAAAATATTGACATAATTGCTATAACCGAAACATTTATCGACACCACAAATATTGATTTAAGTTCCGAATACAACACAGATGACTACAGACTCTTCAAGAAAGATCGTGTAAACCGCAGAGGCGGTGGCGTCGCCCTTTGTCAAAAGCTGTTTGCAACCCACTGAAAAACATCAAGAGACAGTAACGTTGAACATTTGTGCTACAGGCCTCCCGGGCAATCACTCGATGACGACCTTGAAATGTACAGCGTTTTAAGGCAGTCACTTAATAACAACGACTCACTGATATTAGAAGACTTTAACCTCCCCCATATCGACTGGGCGACACTGTCAGGTACAGAAGGTGAGTCACTTAGAATGATCGAATTTTTAGAAGAAAATTATCTAAGCCAAATGGTTTCTGAACCAACTCGACAAAATAACATACTCGACCTTGTTATAACGACCCAAGATAACATAGTCAGTAATGTCACGGTAGGAGAACACCTCGGTTCCTGCGATCATAAATTAGTACGCGTCGACATTAGAGCTCAAACATCAGTGAGTGAAAATAAAGTAAAGGTGCCCAATTTCAAAAGAGCTAACTTCGTAGAAATCCGACAAAAAACTAACAGAAATACAACTATCAGATGACGGCAATGTAGAGGAAGCCTGGCTAAGCTTTAAAAGTCAGCAGAACACATTCGTCCCCTTGTGCGAGAAGCGAAATAACACTAATAAAAGCCTACCTTGGTTTAATAGCGAAATTAAACACTCAGTCATGGAGAGAAAATTGTCTTACAGGTTAAAGAAAGAACAAAGCACGCCTGAAAACATTTGCCTTTATCATGATACCAGGCGACGAGTAAAAAGATTAGTATGTCAGGCAAAGCGTAGGTATGAAGAAAATATTGGAGCCAACTGTAAAAATAATCCGAAATCCTTCTTCATTTACATAAACAACAGAAAAGCGATGAGAAGTGGAGTTGGACCTTTGAAAAACAGCGACGGTGCACTAGTGACTGACAGCCAACACATTACAAACCTCTTAAACAGTTACTTTTCTCGGTGTTTAATACTAACAGTCTTCCTCCCACTACCACCAGCACCATACTAATGTAAATCTCGAGCATGCATTGCCTAATTTTGAAATAACAACTGATGAAGTCCTTAAAGCTCTCCAATCACTTAAAACAAATAAAAGTCCCGGACCCGATAAAGTATATCCTATACTGCTTAAAGATACAAAGAGCGAAATAGTCTCCTCCCTCACTACCGTATTCAATATGTCCTTGCGACAAGGCATCGTCCCTTCGGATTGGAAAAAGGCTAACGTGACACCGATTTTTAAGAAAGGAGACAAAAAAATACCAGTTAATTACATACCCATTAGTCTAACTTCAGTTGTAGGTAAGCTACTTGAAAGCATAATTAGAGACAAAATTGTGAGTTACCTTGCAAGCCACTCATTAATTGGGGATTCACAACATGGCGTCCGTAACAAAAGATCCTGCCTATCAAACCTATTGACCTTTTATAACGACCTCTTCTCAGTTTATGACGTAACCAAATCATTGGACGTAGTCTATCTTGATTTCCAGAAAGCGTTTGATAAAGTACCACATCATAAATCACTTTATAAATTACAGCAAATAGGTACTGACGGTCAAGTAAGCCAATGGATCGCGAATTGGTTGAGCAACAGACAACAAAGAGTGGTGATTGACGGATTTAACTCAGAGTGGGCACCGGTCAGTAGTGGCGTCCCTCAGGGTTTGGTTCTTGGCCCAGTGATCTTCATTATTTACATCAACGATGTGGATGTTGGACACAATAATCGCATTAGTAAATTTGCAGACGACACAAAGATTGGGAATTCGGTTCTCACTGACGAAGACAGGCAAAGCTTCCAAGAGGATTTGCACAAAATTTGAGCTTGGTCTGAAAGATGGGAGATGCCCTTTAACGAAGACAAGTGCCAGGTCCTTCAAGTTGGAACAAGAAATAAGAAGTTCGATTACGAAATGGGCGGCGTTACACTCACAAGCGTTCAATGCGTTAAGGGCCTGGGGGTCAAAATCGCGTCAAACCTCAAATTCTCACATCAATGTTTCGATGCAGCAAATAAAGCGAACAGAATGTTGGGCTTCATTAAAAGAAACTTTTTATTCAAGAAAAAAGATGTAATACTTCCGCTCTACAATAGTTTAGTCAGACCCCACTTGGAATATTCGGTAAAGTTTTGGTCTCCCCGCCATGCAAAGGACATTGTTAAATTAGGTGTTCAGCGTCGGGCCGCAAAAATGATCTCCTGCTTGCGCAACAAATCTTACGAAGAAAGGCTTTCCACCCTTAAAATGTTCTCTCCTGAGAAACGCCGCTTCCGAGGAAAACTGATCGAATGTTTTAAAATACTTAATGGTTTCACGAATGTAGACAGATCAAAATTGTTTATGATCGATGACACTTTGCGAACGAGGAACAATGGCATAAAACTCAAATGTAGACAAGCAAATTCAGACTGCACCAAATTTTTCTTCACCAACGTTGTAGTGCGAGAATGGAATAAGCTCCCACCTTCAGTGGTCCAGTGTAACACGATTGACTCCTTTAAAAACAAGCTCGACCGACACTTCATTGAACTTAATATCAATTAGAGTAGAAATGCAACGTTTTAGAGCCATCTGATTAATGTAGAATCACTTAGGTTTACGGACAGACCACCTAGTCTGGACCATGGGGTCTGTGTGGTCTGATTTTTTTTGTAAATCTTTGTAAGTCTCTCTCTCTCTCTCTCTCTCTCTCTCTCTCTCTCTCTCTCTCTCTCTCTCTCTCTCTCTCTCTCTCTCTCTCTCTCTCTCTCTCTCTCTCTCTCTCTCTCTCTCTCTCTCTCTCTCTCTCTCTCTCTCTCTCTCTCTCTCTCTCTCTCTATCACGGTGCTCTCTTTCTCTCTCTCTCTCTCTCTCTCTCTCTCTCTCTCTCTCTCTCTCTCTCTCTCTCTCTCTCTCTCTCTCTCTCTCTCTCTCTCTCTCTCTCTCTCTCTGAAAAATTCACGTTTGCTGGATATTCTTTGAAGTTTTTTGACTCAGTGTGGAGGAGAGGCCAATGGAGGTACGGAGGAGCGGAGAGAAGGAGAGAAGTAAAAGAGTGGAGAGAAGGAGAGAAAGAGGGAGGAAGAGAAAGATGAAAGGAAGAAGTCTATAGGAGTGAGAATGTTGCAATGGGGAAAGAAGGAAAAGTTTGAAAGAAAAGGAGGTTTGAAGAAAAGGTGAGGGAGAGTAGGGAAGGAGAAGCGAATACACTAAGTAAAGAAAAGACGGAGGGCATAAAGGAAAAAGGGAAGAAGTGAGGTACGAACGGAGGGAGGCAAGTTCAGAGGAGGAGGACAGGAGGGAGGTGATAAGTGACAAGGAAGCGGCAGAGAGACAGTAGGAGAAGCCAAAGAAGAGGGGAAGGAGGAGGGGGGAGGTGAATGGAAGGTGGGCGCTGCTGGTGAAAGGCGGAAAAGGAGGAAAGAAATGTGGTGTGAAAAGGGATGAAAAGGGAGGCGGAAGAAAGCTTGGAATAGGAGGAGGAGGAGGAGGAGGTAGGAAAGTGTGGTGGAAGAGAAAAGCAAAAAAGTAAGGGAGAGAAGAATAGAGAGGTAAGAACAAGGTTGAAAAATGATGAATGTGTTGGGAGGAAGGGGGAGGAAATGAGAGATAGAAGGGGATGGGAAGAATAGCAATGAAAAGAGGAGAAAAGAAGATGGGACAGAAAAAAAGACGCAAGAGAAAGATGTGATGTTCCAAGGTAGAAGGAAAGCGAAGGAGGAATGAGAGAGAAACTGTTAAGGGAGTAAGTGCGAACAGAAGGAAGGGAGAGAGAGAGGATAAAAAAGAGATGGATAAAGCAGGAGGTTGGAAGCAGTAGAGGAGATGATGGAGAAATGGAGAGAAAACAAGATGGCGGGAAGGGAGGAACGGAGGGGGAGGGTAGATAGGTAAACAATGGAGGAATATACGTAAAGGAATGAATGGGAGGAGGAGGAGGAGGAATGGAGAGAGTGAGAGGAAAGTCAGTTTGAGAGCAAGAGGAAGGATATTGAGAGGAAGGAGACACGAGAGATAAGAGGAAGGAAAAAGAGGCTGGAGATTGGAGGAAGAGTATCAGAGAGAGAGAGAGAGAGATTAACTTTTTACGCTTTTTCCCTCCTTTTCTGTTTTTTTCTTCTCATAACTTATTTCCATCTATTCACTCTTACTCTTTTCTTCCTTCTCCTTCCTCGATTCTTTCATCCTTTCTTCTTTTTTTTTTTTTTTCTCTTCTCAACCATTCCAGACACATTTTTCTCTGATTTCTCTTCTCCTCCTCCTCTTCCTCTTCCACATCCTTCTCTTCCTTCTCTCTTCTCTTCGTCTTTCCTCACATTCTTCAGCCTTTCCTTTCATCTCTCTCCCCCCTCCTCCTTCCCTCCATTCATTCTCTGTCGCCTTCTCTCTAGTTCCATATTTCTTTCAGTTTGTATTCTTTCAATCTTGCCTTTCTATATCTCTCTTCGACTTTACTTTCTTCCCTTTCTCTGCTTGCTTTCTTCTTCCTTTTCTTTTTTTTGTTCCCTTCAATTTTTCTTTCGTTTCCTATTCTCGCATCTGCTCTTCCTACTTTTTTTTTTTTACCCCAGTTCCCTATCATTATCTTATCCTCTTGTTGTTGTTTTTTCTTGTTTCTCTTGTTCTTCTTCTTCCTCCTCCTCCTCATATTGTCTCTATTCTTCCTCCTTCATCCCTTCCTTCCTTCCTCTTACATCTTCATTTCTCTTCCTTCCACTTCTCTTCCTTCCTTCCTTCCTTCCTTCCTTCCTTTTCTTTCATATCTTTCTCCTCTTCCTCTCTTCCTTCCTTCCTTTCTTTCCTTCTCTCTCTCTTCCTTCCTTCCTTCTTCCTTTCCTCCTCCTTCCTTCCATAGTTTTCTCCTTCTTCATCTTGTCTTCCTTCCTTCCTCTCTCTCTCTCTCTCTCTCTCTCTCTCTCTCTCTCTCTCTCTCTCTCTCTCTCTCCTCTCTCTCCTCTCTCTCTCTCTCCTCTCTCTCTCTCTCTCTCTCTCTCTCTCTCTCTCTCTCTCTCTCTCTCTCTCTCTCTCTCTCTCTCTCTCTCTCTCTCTCTCTCTCTCTCTCTCTCTCTCTCTCTCTCTCTCTCTCTCTCTCTCTCTCTCTCATTACGTGGTTCCCTTTCCACCTCCTCGTTCTCCTCCATCTTCGTCTCCACTTTTGCCTCCACATTTACGCCTCCTACATTTACTTTTCCTTAAAAGTCGTAGTAGCCTTCCTACCTTCTTCTTCTCCTCCTCCTCCTCCTTTTCCTTCTTCAACAACAGGACCTGACGGTTTGTCCCCGCGGTTATTAAAAGAGCTTAAACAACAAATACTTCAGCCACTTACTAACATATTCAACCAGTCTGTTCAATTGAACAAGGTCCCGGAAGACTGGAAGATGGCGAACGTAGCACCGATTTTCAAAAAAGGAGATAAAAGCGTTGCATTAAACTACAGGCCCATAAGTTTGACATCAGTGGCAGGAAAAATACTCGAAAAGATTATTAGAGACAAACTTGTTAAGTTTCTAGAAGACAATAATGTAATCTCCGACACCCAGCATGGCTTCAGAAACAAGCGCTCCTGCCTAGCGAATTTATTAGACTTCTTCCAAGGTATATATAAGAACTGGGATGCCCACATCCCCAGTGATGTTATATATCTGGACTTTCAGAAAGACTTCGACAAGGTACCGCACGAGCGACTCCTTATGAAACTGCACTAGGTGGGCATTGGAGACAATCTGATCGCGTGGATAAGCGATTGGCTCACCGACAGAAAACAACGAGTACTACTCAACGGACAGCCTTCCGATTGGCTTTCAGTCACTAGTGGAGTGCCTCAAGGGTCAGTGCTGGGACCCATTCTCTTCATCATATATATCAACGACCTTCAATCAGGACTGAAATCCACAATATCGAAATTTGCTGATGACACCAAGGTGGGTTTAAAGATCCTCACAAAAACCGACTGCGAAATCATTCATTGTCGAATGGTCGGAAAAATGGCAAATGTCCTTTAATGTTGACAAATGCAAAGTCATGCACATTGGGTCCAGAAATAGTAACCACACATTCATCATCAATGGGAGACCTCTGCAAGCGATGCAGGAGGAAAAGGATCTTGGAGTCACTATCAGCAGTGACCTGAAACACGCGAATCACTGTAAAAAAGCATACAACAAAGCCAACACTATACTCGGGTTCATAGCGAGGAACTTCGAGTGTAAAACGCCAGACGTGATGCTGTCCTTGTATAATTCCATGGTAAGGCCGCACCTCGAGTATGCAGTACAGTTCTGGTCTCCTAATTGCAGAAAGGACATTGGTTTACTGGAAAGGATTCAACGACGCGCCACGAAGATGATACCAACCTTAAGGGCTCACCCGTACGAGGAGCGACTCAAGCGACTCAATCTCCTTACATTGGAGAAAAGACGCCTACGATGGGATATGATTCAAGTCTTCAAGTATCTGAAAAAAGTCAATAACGTCGATTACTCCAAATTCTTTGAACTGCAAACCAACCTAAAAACTAGAAATAACGGTTTACCTATTCAGTCTAGTCGATGTAACACAGACATCGGAAGGAGTTTCTTTTCAAGCCGAGTCATCCGTCACTGGAACAATCTTCCTTCAGAAGTAGTAAATGCGAATACTAGCAAGTCCTTCAAATATAGAATCGACCGTCACTTCGCTGCGTCGGGAGTAAACTGAATATTGAGGTGCTTTCATCTGCTCCTCAATATCGAGGTGCTTTCATCTGCTCCTCAATGTCGAGGTGCTTTCATCTGCTCCCCAGGCCCCAAGTGGCTGTCGAGCAGATTAAATCACCAAAGCGGGCAACCTCGTAATGAGCCAATAGGCTTTCTGTTGCCTACATATCCATGTTTCCATGTTTCTTCTCCTGTTTAATCTTCATTCTTCTTTTTTTTCGTATATTCTCTTTATCTGTCTGATTTTTCCCTTCATCGTTTGTTTCTAGTTTTTATTCTCTTCCTCCTCCTCCTCCATTTCTTCTTTCTCTTCTTCTTCTTCTTCTTCTTCTTCCTCCTCCTCCTCCTCCTCCTCCTCCTGTCTTAAGACAGCGTTGGTAAAGTCAGCTTAAGGAGGATTTTGGTCACGTTTGAGAGCATTGCACACTGACCCTTATTTGCCCCTCCCCCCCCCCCCCTCTCATCTTCCCCTTCTTTCCTCTTACATTCCTGTCCCCCCTCGCCACCCCTCTTCCTCCTCTTGATCTAACTCTCCCTCTCTTTCCCCTCCTCCTACCCTGCTTTCCTCTCTCACTTCCTCTATCTCTCTCACCTCCCTCCCGACACTCTCTCTCCTACCTCCCATTCCCTTCTCCCTTCTTTTTCTCCCTTCCTCTCACCCTTCTTCCTTCCATTGATCCTTCCCTTCCTTCCTTTTCTTCTCCGATTCGTACCTGCTTTCCCCTCTCCTTCCCTTTCTTTCCCCCACCCTTTCCCTTTTACCCCTCCCTTTCCCCTCTCTTCACCCCCTCCTTTCTCTTCTCTTTCTCTTTGCTCGCCTTCTGCTGGGCTTTCCTCCTCCTCTCCTGATTTACCTGTTGCCTTGTATGTTATGTGTATGTCTGTTTTTTGCAAATTATTTTATGTGTATCTTCTATTAAATGGTATTTTCTCTTTGATGTATGTATTTCATTTAATTATATAATATGTGTATCTTTATTTATTTACAACGTTTTTTTTAATCTATTTCATGTACGTCTTGTTATCAGTGTCATGTATAATTATCTATATGTGTCTTGTGCGTCCGTCTGATGTTTCATGTTTCTTCGTGTATTTATCAATTAATGTATTTTTAGTTCTGAGCTAAAAGTCTTAGGAAGGTACGTTCATATTTTGAAGTTAGTATTCATGTTAAGAAATCCTTGTGGAGAAAATATGAGAACATAAATACTTACCTACACTGTCAGAGAGGAAATTAAATGGGAGTGTTGGTAAGGAAATTAACTTCCTGTATATATTCTTTGTCGTAAATGGAGAAGAAACGTAATGGAAAGTAAAGGGAAAGGAAATAATTAGGAGTCTGGAAAAGCGATAGAATGATAGGTTGAAGACTGGGATATTAATAGATTTAAAAAAAACATGAAGAAAAATAGTGACTTTTTGGTGACTGAAGAAGCGAGTAAAAGGAGGAAGACATGTGGAGATAGATTATACTAAAAAAAAAGTGGAAGAGGAGGGATGAGAAAAAGATAAAAATACCTTTCGACTGGAATAAATAATAAAGATTTTTGGCTGTCTTTCGTTACTACGGATACAAATAAAGATCTATAGAGACCTTGTGGAAAATATAATAATTGAGAAAGGATTAGAAGAAAGGAATATAAGACGGTGCAGCCTAAAATTAAAAGAAAGAATCCGTAAAAAAGAGATAATAAAGCTGGTTGTCTTCAGTTATTACGGAAACCGGTAGATGAAAGGAAAGAAAGAAAATGAGAGGAGAGAAAAAGGTAAAAGGAAAAATGAAGTAGTGGAGATAAAAGAGGAGCAGAGGATGTCTTGGGTCGCCTCGTGCTCAAGCCGCTACAGAGGAGGTGTGGAGGCTGAGAGGCAGCGAGGAGGCGCGGGGAGAATGCAGACGCAGAAGGAAGAGGGAAAAAAGACAGATAGAAGAGAGATAGGGAAGAAAACAAAGGTGAACAATCAGTAAAGGAAAATTATGGAAAAAAGATGATGAATGTAGTAAGAGGACAAGGAAAACAGAGGAAAAATAAAACAAGAGGAAAAGGACTAACAGGAGAAAGAAAGTAAGAAGGGAAGGAAGTAAGAGAAATGGCAAATTAGTGGAAAAGAAAGTATAAGAAAAATAATGTAAAAGGAAAGGAAAGTAGAAGTAAGAGGAAAAGAAAAGAAAGGAGCGTAAGAGGAAAAGGAAATAAGAGGAACATGAAGTAAGAGGAAGATACCAAGAGGAGAAAGTAAGAGTACAGAACGATTACCGCCTTCCCCTCAGCACACACACTTGCCTGACATAACGAGGCGCAGGAGGAAGAGGATGGAGAGGGAGGGAATTAAGAGATTAAACACCTTTTTTTTTACAACGCTGGTATTAAACACGAACATTACTTTTTCTTTCTATTTGTGCTTATATCGGAGCACTGCGTCGGCGGGGAGTTTTTTTGTTTTATTTTATTTGAGCTTTTTAATCCGTCTCTCGACCGAGTTGACTGCCACCATCAGTTTTTCTCTTTTCCTTCTATCTAGCTTTGTTTTAGGCTTAGTAATAGTGATGGAGGAGGAGGAGGAGCAGGAGGAGGAAGAGGAGGAGGAGAATGGGGATGAGGATGAATTTTGATGGTGAATGGTGATTGTGATGGTGGTGTCAGTGTGCGTAAAGTGCCTGTAGGGATGTATGTTGAGTGAAGATGGTAATGAAAGTGTGAAATGAAGGTGATGGCGATGTTCGTTTAGATTAGATGCTGGGTGAATAGTGCAGTAGTGGTGATGATGCTGAAAGGAAGATGATGATGGCAGTCGAAGGGATGTTTACTGAAGAATGTGGTCGTGGTTTTGATAGTGAGAATGAAAACTTTATTCCCTATTTCAAACATTGGGATAGGCTATTTTACTTCCAGTGCTACACCTACAGCCTTTCCCAGCATCATTTTCTTGCCAGTAACATCTTTCGTTAACTCTATTCTCTATTCTCTATTCTTATTTTCTCCATCACCACACTCCATTTCATTACTATTTTTCTAAGCTTAAACGTTGTTATTAGATTTTACTCACCACCACAGACTCGCCTTCAACCAGCTTGATATGCGTAATCCCTCTTTTTTTTTTTTTTTTTTACAGCACAGAGGGCAACTCACGGGCAACAAAAAGATGTAAAAAAAAAGGCTTTGTTGCTTTGTTTTTTTTCCTTCATTCCTTCGTTTGATTGTTCGTTCATTCGTTTGTTTCTTCCGCTTTTTTTCTTCTTCGTTTTCCCTGCCCCTTCTTTTACATTTCTAACTACGTATGTCGTCCCTTTTTTTATTTCCTTCTTCCCTTCCTTCAAGTCCCTCCTTTCTTTTTTTCCTTCCTCTTTCCTCCTTTCTTCCTGCCTTCTCCATTACTTCCTTTCTCATCCCACCTTACACTATGTGATTTACAGTAATTCCTTTATTATTGTCCCAGACTCTCTCTCTCTCTCTCTCTCTCTCTCTCTCTCTCTCTCTCTCTCTCTCTCTCTCTCTCTCTCTCATTTCGTGTTTTTATCTTACATTTTTCTTTATCGTCTCTTTCCTTCAGTCCATCCATACTTTCCTTTCCCTCTCATTTTTCATTAGTTTTTTTTCTTTTCGTTATACTTTTCTATTTCCTTCCTTTAATTTCTTCCTTCATTAATATTTTTTGCCGTCCTTCCTAGCTTTCTTTTATATTATTTTCTTTATCATTCTACCATTTCCTTCGTCTTCTGTCTATCCTTGCTTCCCTTCCTTTTCCTCCTTTCACCTTTTGTCCCTCCCTTCGTTCCATGTCTCTAACCATTCCACATCATAATTTCCCTCTATCTCTTATTCAGTTCATTTCTGTCCTTTACATCCCAACTTTCTCCTCCTTCATTCACTTTCTGCTAACGATCTTTTTTCCAATCCATCTGCCCTTTCCATTCCATCTCTTCCTTCACTATCTTTCATTCTTGCTCTCTTCAGCCGCCATATCCATTCACTTCACTCATGTTCCACTTTTTATGATCATGTCTACTAAAAACACTTCTGCCCTTCATTCTTTTCTTCATTTTTCCTTCCTTCTCTTTCCCTCTTTTCCTTTCTTTGGCTCAGTTCAATCCACACGTAGAGATGAAAGTAAGAAAAAAAAATAAAGAGCATAGATAGATTGTAAGGAAAATAGGATGAAGAAAATAAGGGGACGATAAGATTAAGAAAAAGAACAGGAGGAAATGAAGGAGGGAATAAATAGGTGAGGTAAAAGATAAGAGGAGGACAAGAAGATAAAAAAAAGAATATGAGGAAATAAAAGAGGAATGAAGAAGGAAGTTGAGGTCTTGTGTGTGGGCATGACAAGGGCGTGGGGAGCCAGGCTGTTGTGCTGCTCCCCCTTGGTGCTGGTCACGGGCGTGGCGGGGCCTGACAGACAGACGTGAAGCTCTTGAGGTAAAGGTTTTGCCCACTACTTCTTCGTCTCAAAGTGTGACCTCGCCTCGTCTTACTCCTGGACTTCGGGTTCTGTTTCTTTTCTTCTTTTCTTGTCTTTTCCTTTGGTTCTTTCGCTCTCTGGCTCATGGCTTTCTTTGTCTGTTTTTCTTTTCTTCGTTTTGCTTCTTTTCTTAATTTAATATTCTTATTTCCTGTTTTTTTTTCTTTGGTTTTTAACTTATCTCCTTTTTATTTTCAATATCTTCCTTTTTTGGTTTTCTTTATCTTTTTTCATTCTTTTTCTCTTCTGTCTGTCTTCATTTTCTCTCCTTTAGTTTTCTTATTTAACTCACTCTTATTCATTTTACTCCCGATCATACTAGTACTCTTTCTCCTCCTCCTCCTCTTCCTCCTCCTCCTCCTCTATCTCCTCCTCCTCCTCTATCTCCTTATTCCTCTTGTTGTCTTCCCTGATTATTCCAGGACATCTTTTACATTTTCCTAATCCCCCTTTTTTGTCCTTTACTCTCCTTCACATCTTCTCCCTTCTCTTTTCCCTTCTTTTCCTTCTCATAATCCAGCAATTCCCTCCTCCTCCTCTTCCTTTCAACCACTGTTTTATAACGTGCTCGTGGGTCGTGTCTAATACCCTGATAGGCAATCAAACCCCTTATCTCAACCCCATTAGGTTGTAACGCTGTCCCCTAAATCACCCTGAGCAGCTCCTCATTTTCCCCTCCTCCCCCTTTCCCCCTTTCCCCCCATTTGTCTGACAGCGTCCCTGGAAGGCCCATCAGGTAAAGCCGCCTCCCCACGCTACCTTGATCCCCCTATTTGTTATCCACACTATCTCCTTACTGATCTCCACTTATCTCCCGGACACTAAGTACCCAGCATCCTCCTCTTCCACTTTCTAATCCTCAACTACTTCCACCACTTATTTATCTCCTCCACCACCTCCACTAACCACCTTTCTCGTATTTCTCTCTTTTTCCTTATTTCCACTTTTCTTTCTTCATCAGTTTCCTTCAACCAATATCCCTCTCCCACACTACCTTTCTCTACTCGCTGCCACTACAACCAGTCAGCCTCCTCCCCCTCCTCCTTGCCAACACCGTCCAATTACACCTTTGTCCCTTCTGAGTTTGCCTCAATATGATACGAACCTCTAACCGGTTAATCTCCTTGAACTTCAACCCTACCAACTTCCTCCTCCTCCTCCTCTTACTCCTCCTCCTCCCTCCGCTCCCCCACATTGTTACTGGGGAATAATCTACAAGACCCAAATTATTATCTGACTCTGCCATTTAACGTGTGTGTGTGTGTGTGTGTGTGTGTGTGTGTGTGTGTGTGTGTGTGTGTGAGTGGCTGCCACGACCCGCCAGTTGATTTGCACAATGAAAATGTATGTTGTGTGCGAGAGAGAGAGAGAGAGAGAGAGAGAGAGAGAGAGAGAGAGAGAGAGAGAGAGAGAGAGAGAGAGAGAGAGAGAGAGAGAGAGAGAGAGAGAATCGCTGCAGTCAATACAACGCTGATTGTTATATAAAACGCAAACACACACACATTGCCCTATTAACGTCACTCCATCCGTCTCTCGAGGAGCAGGTGTATGTTTGATTAGACAGGCAGGTATGTGAGCAGGAAGACGGACAGGCAGGAAGGTAGACGAGAAACAGATGAGTATACACAGGTAGACAGGCACGAACAAGGACAAAATAGACAAGAAAGAGAAAAGGAAAGAAAATAAAGACAAAGAAAGAAGTGAGACAGATAATAGATGAGTTATTAGACAGACAGGTACACAGGCATGAACACGAACAAGATCGAAAAGAAAGAGATGAAAAAAGAAAGACAAAAATAAGATACACAGTAAATATATGAGTAGTTTTGATAATAAATATTGGCGAAAAGGGGAGATGCGGTGCACAAACAATATATGAATATCGTAAAATATATTGAGATGGAATGTGAGAAAATCAGAAACTCGTGCAAGCAGAAATATTAAATAAGTCGCTAGGTTCACACACTCGCATAGGTAAATGAGTATTTTAACAGAGCTTCGGCGAAATGGGCAGAATTAAATAGCGTATATTCCAAAGAAACGTATGGCCTTCCACATTGGCTGTCATTTATTTACTCTATACTTTATTGGATCATATAAAAAATAGGCCGAGGGAGCAGGACACATCTTCCAGCACAAACCCGCTGCTGAGGGTCCGAGGCGTGGGTGGAAGTAATGGGTGGGAAAAACGATATGAAGGTTAACTTACATAAAGTCAGATAGGTTGAGGAATTGATGGGCGGAGGGGAAATGAAGAGAAAAGTCAGTAAATCTAGACTCATGAGGATACTTAAAGATATACACACATCATGAAAGATAAACTCTGAAGAGTATAACGTAAAGTCACTTGAATCATTTATGACTAAAGAAAAAAAAAAGGAAAAGTTTTTCGCTAGAAGAGGAAAACGTATGAGTAAAAAGTAAAAGTAAATAAGTAAAAATAGAGTAAAAATTTTAAAAAAGGAAAATTGGAAAAAAAAATAATGGAAAAGACTTTTACTGTAAATAGAAACAAAAAAAGAGCTCTAAAAGGAGAAATGAAGATGAAGACTACAAAAGTAAAAACAAAAGAGGAGAAAAGCAAGAAAATTGTCACCAAAAAGAAAAGAATAAGTAAAAAAAATAAAGGTAGAAAATGTCACAAACAAGAAAAAATAAAAATAAAAGAAGCCAACCAGCCCGAGGTGGCCTTTGTCCCGCGATCCTGCAGCAAAGAAAGGAATTTGTGTTGCTCTATTGAATTAGTGGCCGACCCCCCCCCCCCCTCTTCCTCTTCCCCTCATGCCCTTTTCCCCTAATAACTCTCCCCGAACATCCTCTCTCCCCATTCTCTTCCTTCTACCCACGCAACTTTTTCCTTTCTCTTCCTCGCCACTCTCCCCCTGGTCTCAAAATTCTGTCTCCCAAGTTTGAGCACCTTCGTTGACTTTCTTTAACTTTCTCAGTCCAGTATCTTCCCTCCTCCTCATCCTCTTGCTTTTTCCCTCTTCTACCCACACCACCACACTCCATATCCCTCTTGTTCTTGCTTCCCCTGCTCTTCCTTCCTCTCACTCCACATTGCCTCCCCTCTCTCCACGCTCTCTTTCACACTCCTCCTCCCCTTCTCCCCTCGTCACCCATCCCCACTTACCTCCTTCTCGTGGCTTTCCTTTCCCCGCCTTACAAAACAAGCAACAATGAAGGACTAGGCTATATCTGAGCTCTTTTTTTTCTTCTCTTCTCACCTTCTTTCTTCTCCTTTCCTTACCTTATTTCCTCTGATCTCTCCTCGCTTTGCCTCCTTCCAACCCACACACAGGAAAAGTAGGAATAAGAAAGGAATGGGTGAAGTCAGAGCTCCTTTTCTCTCCTCTCTTCTCACCTTCCTGTCGCCTCTTCATCTCCTTACCACCTTCTCTCCTTATTCCCCTTCCTCACCCAAGAACAGGAATTATTAGGTGAACTCTCGCTCGTACACACGAACAAATAGGTGAACTCAGCGCCACCTTCCCCTCCTCCCTCTCACCTTCTTGTCCCCGAGCTGCCTGACGCCGCAGGTGAGGTTGGCCGGGATGCCCACAGGTGTGGTGACCTCGACGGACGTGGGCAGGAAGTAAGGACAGGTGGGACACAGCTGATCTGCCTCTAGGGTTCTGTGGGCGGCACCTGCGGAGGGAGAGGGGGTGGTTAGCTTGGTATAAGAGGCAGCGGTGTGAGGGTTGGAGAAAGAAGGGGGGAGAGGAGGAGGAAGTGGTGGGAGGACGGGGGTTGTTTAGTGTAAGAAGCAGTGGTGTGAAGATTGGAGGGAAGAGGAGAAGGAAGGGAGGAGTAGAGAGGGGAAAGGGGGGGGAGGGGGATAGCTTGGCCTAGTAAGCAGCGGTGTGAGGGGGCAGGATGAGGGATGGATGGAGGACATAAATTGGAGGATAGGGATTTTTTTTTTTTACAACAAAGGAGGCAGCTCAAGGGCACAAAAAAAGGAAACAATAATAAAAAAAAGCCCGCTACTCGCTGCTCCTAAAAAAGAATCATAAGAGGTGGCCGAAAGAGAGGTCAATCTCGGGAGGAGAGGTGTCCTGACACCCTTCTCTTGAAAGAGTTCAAGTCGTAGGCAGGAGGAAATACAGATGAAGGAAGATTGTTCCAGAGTTTACCAGCGTGAGGGATGAAAGAGTGAAGATGCTGGTTAACTCTTGCATAAGGGGTTTGGACAGTATAGGGATGAGCATGAGTAGAAAGTCGTGTGCAGCGGGGCCGCGGGTGGGGGGGAGGCATGCAGTTAGCAAGTTCAGAAGAGCAGTCAGCGTGGAAATATCGATAGAAGATAGAAAGAGAGGCAACATCGCGACGGAATTTAAGAGGTAGAAGACTATCAGTAGGAGGAGGAGAGCTGATGAGACGAAGAGCCTTAGACTCCACTCTGTCCAGAAGAGTTGTGTGAGTGGAGCCCCCCAACACGTGAGATGCATACTCCATACGAGGGCGGACAAGGCCCCTGTATATGGATAGCAACTGCGCGGGGAGAAGAACTGGCGGAGACGATACAGAACGCCCAACCTCGAGGAAGCTGATTTAGCGAGAGAGGAGATGTGAAGTTTCCAGTTGAGATTTTGAGTTAAGGATAGACCGAGGATGTTTAGAGTTGAAGATGGTGATAGCTGAGTGTTGTCGAAGAATAGGGGATAGGTGTTTGGAAGATTGTGTCGAGTTGATAGGTGGAGAAATTGAGTTTTTGAGGCATTGAAGGACACAAGGTTCCTTCTGCCCCAATCGGAAATGCTAGCAAGGTCTGAGGTTAAGCGTTCTGCAGCCTCCAGTCTGGAGTCGTGTACTTCCTGTTGAGAGGGTCTTCTATTGAAAGAAGTTGAGTAATGCAGAGTGGAGTCGTCGGCGTATGAGTGGACAGGACAGTTTGTTATGGGAAGAAAATCATTGATGAATAACAGGAAGAGAGTGGGTGATAGGACAGAGCCCTGTGGAACACCACTGTTGATAGGTTTAGGGGAAGAACAGTGACCGTCTACCACCGCAGAGATAGAACGGCCGGAAAGGAAACTGGAGATAAAGGAACAGAGAGAGGGATAGAATCCGAAAGAGGGCAGTTTAGAAAGCAAAGACTTGTGCCAGACTCTATCGAAGGCTTTCGATATGTCTAGCGCAACTGAGAAAGTTTCACCAAAACGGCTAAGAGAGGATGACCAAGAGTCAGTTAAGAGAGGAAGAAGATCGCCAGTAGAACGCCCCTTGCGGAGCCCATACTGGCGATCAGATAGAAGGTTAGAAGTGGAAAGGTGCTTTTGAATCTTCTGGTTAAGGATTGATTCAAAAGCTTTAGATAAACAGGAAAGTAAAGCTATAGGGCGGTAGTTTGAGGGATTGGAACGGTCACCCTTCTTAGGCACAGGCTGTACAAAGGCATACTTCCAGCAGGAAGGAAAGGTAGATGTTGATTGGCAGAGACGAAAGAGTTTGACCAGGCAGGGTGTCAGCACGGAAGCACAGTTTTAAAGGACAATAGGAGGCCCTCCATCAGGTCCATAAGCCTTCTGAGAACTGAGGCCAGAGAGGGCATAGAAAACATCATTTTGATGAATCTTAATAACAGGCATAAAGGAGTCAGAGGGGGGATGAGTAGGAGGAATATCCCCAAAATCGTCCAAGGTGGAGTTCTTACAGAAATTTTGAGCGAAGAGTTCAGCCTTAGAGACAGATGAGACGGCATTGCTGCCGTCAGGGTTAAGGAGAGGAGGCAAAGAGGAAGAAGTGAAATTGGAGGAGATATTTTTGGCTAGATGCCAGAAGTCACGGGAAGAATTAGAAGAAGCAAGGTGTTGACATTTTCTATTGTTAAAAAAAGTTTTGGTAAGTCGGAGAATAGATTTGGCACGATTCCGGGCTGAAATGTAAAGGTCATAGTTAGCGGGAGTTCGAAGGGATGTAGAAAACTGGGTTGTGTGACATCTGTGAGGGGGTTAAGCAGATAGAGGGGAAGTTTGTAGGGGGGTAGAGTAGAGGGGAGGCTGGGTAGGGGAGAGGGTGTAAGGGAAGGGGAGTTAGTGTGGACGAGCTGGCGGCCAGGTAAAGCAACTCACCTGGGCTTCATACATATTTCTGTCGCAACAAACCGCGTCTCCCTTAATCACTATATACGTCTGGCAATGACCCGTGATGTTGGACTGGTTGGTAATAGTGGACTGGGTCACTGATAGACAAGTGTGCAGGGCTGGATGGATGGACAGGTGTGTGGCTGAGTGGATGGCGAGGCATGTGTACTCAAGTGGATGCGTGGATCAGAACGGTATATTGGATGGTGTAGAGCAGCGGTTCCCAAACTTTTCAGGCCACGCACCACCTCCCGGGCTGTGACCGAGTCCACGCACCCCCGCCAAGATTCGAGCAGTACTAAGGTCCCGCCGATTTCCCGAAATTTTGTCCATTTTTTACGAATTGTGTGCCCTCAAAGTTTGAGGCTCTGAGCGATGGCTATCAAAACTGAACGAAAATGTTCCTGGGGGTGGGTGAATGTGTCTGGGTAAGTTTCAAACAAAGAAGAGACAACTCCACTGAATCGTACAGCATACGTTAATTAAAAAACAATGGCAGTTAATGATATGTTTGAAATTATAATGACATATAATCCGCCATTACATTTTTTTTTCCTTACACACCACTAGTGATCAACTCACGCACCTTCGGTTTTCCCACAAAATATGACAAAAAATCATGACTGTGGAAACAAAACGTGAAGCTTTTCGTAATTTTCATTTCTTCTATATGTCACACACACACACACACACACACACACACACACACACACACACACACACACACAGAAAAAAAATCGTCTTTCGCCGCCAGATGTTTCCTCGGCTGTGAATCAACGAAATAAAGGTTAAAGGAAAATGAGGAGAAACAGGCGAATAAGCTGAAAAAAATCATGACAAAACTTACCGTGCTCTGGCCTTTTCACTTTTCCTCCTTCCTCCCCACCCTACCTTTTACTCATTCATTTGTATTACCTCTCTCCCTTCTTCCCTTCCTTCATCCTTTCTTCAGCCTTTTTTTCATATCCAAATACAACTCTGAACTATTTGTTTTTCCTTTGCCCTTTCATTCGTTTTCTCCTTCTTGCACTTCCCTTTTCACGTTTCCTTCCCCTCATAACCCACTTTACCCTTGGTCCCCTCAGCAGCATCCCCTTTTTTCATTATTATTTTTCTCTTCTTCCTCCACATAACTATCTCTCCCCACTATTCTCTTTCTGTTCTCTTTATTTCCTTCTTCCCATTCTTCTGTTTCACTCTACTCTTCTTTTTACTCTATTTCATCCTTCCTATTCTTCTCTGTACCTTCCCTCCTCCACCATTTACCCACCTCCACATCATCCCCCCTTTTCCCTCCTCCTCTCCTTCCCTCACTCCTTTGCCATCAAGCCAGCCTCATATTAATCCTTTGAGACCTTAATGAAACATCCCCAACTCCATTACTATTATTATTATAATTTTTATTGTTATTAATATTAAGCTTTCCTCCTCCTATGTTCGTGTTTCCGTATCCACGTCTCCATTCCATGTTTTCTTTGCCCACCATCTTCCGGGGCTCCGCACATTAAGAGGGCACTGCCTCGGAATGGATGCCCGGCCGCTGTTTAATCTCCGTCTCAAGTTCTTTCATATTACATGCTCGCGTCCGTTTGGTTTAATCTACATAATGATACACTTGCCGAGGCCCGGTGCGTCCTGTGTGCTGCTCCGGGTGAAATGGAAAGTGGGATAGATAGATAGATAGATTGATATTGATAGATAGATAGATAGATAGATAGATGGTGAGATAGTAATAGGTATGAGAAATAAAGACAAAGAAAAAAAATAATAGGGAAGTTACACAGAAATATTACATCTTTTAAATAAACTAACATAATGAAGAAAGAAAGGAAATAAAGATGAAATGTATAGATTTTTTTTTTAAAGTAAGAAAAAAATAAGGCAAGGAGAGAGATGAAGGAAAAGAAAAAGTAGGAGATTACGGAAAAGAAGTGAATAAAAGAATGAAGAGAGCGAGAGCGTGCGAGGGAACGAAAGATTGAAATAATTGTTGGCGTGGCCAAAACCTTCGCCTCCTCTTAGCTGGCCTGCCTTCTGACCCAGCAGCAAGTATACAAAGGCAGCAATCAAGAAGTCGCTTCCGTCTATGGGGTCAATGGTTTGTTTGTCAACAAGCGGTGTGATGGATCCCATCTTCTCAGTACCGAGCGCCCACCATTTTTGAGACGTCATTAACGTCGACGGGACAGTCAAAACCGGATAGTGGGAACCCGGCTTTACTCATCCTGATCAAGTGCGCGTCGGCGAATGTCTTGCGGGTAACACACACACACACACACACACACACACACACACACACACACACATTATTAACTTAAGTAACGACTGCTAGAAATTATCTCTCCTATTCTTCCTCGCTCACCACTTGTCCATTCTCTCACAGTGACAAAAAATAAATATAAAGGATATTCTCAAAGCTTTTCCTGCTTTAAACCCGAGCAGATGATCGTATTCTAAACTCTCCCCTCTTAAGGATTGTCATTCACTACCACTTCAACCTACGTCAGCTTCTAAACGGTTTCTCGTCTTATTTGAATTCCATATCCTTCCCTTCGAATTCCTTTCCTCTTAACATATCTGCAGCATAATGTTACTGAAAGGGAGAATTGCTGTGTTGGGCGTATCCATTAACCCGTAACAGTGGTTCATGGATAGCTCGTTGGGAGTCTGGCGTAATGATATTGTTGTAACTGATGTCGAGGGAATGGCCGAGGAAGGAAGAGCTTGGAGTACAGGCGTAAGCTTCGTTAAGCCGCTTAGACAACCCACGCGTCGCTTTGTGTTGTTATGTGAGGCGCTTGTCTAACTAACTTACTCGTCCTTTATAGTTTTTACTTTTGTTACGGTAGACTCTTTATCTCCTTCTCCACCCCTTCCCCTCTCTTCTGTTTCTATCAAATTGTATTGTACTAATGTTACTACCTTCACAAGCAATCACTTATATATTAACTCCCTCTCCTTCCCTCCTGTCTCTTTGTTTTCCCTTTCTATCTCATGTCATCCCTTAATTTCCTCGGTCTAGAACTCTCTTCCTGCGCCTTTTTATTCCGTTTTATCTACTTAAATGTTTTCCTTTCTCTATATCTCTGTCTATCTCTGTGCCTACTATGTTTTATCCGCCTTCTACCTAAGCTATCTTCAGTATTCTCCCTCGCACTCTATCTGCCGTTTTTTATATCTCTTTTTCCTCTTTGCCTTCCCACCAATATCCATTTCTTTTTACATCCATCTCTCTCTTTTTTCCTCCATCTCTAACTTCCTACGAATATCCCTCGCTCTCTACCTCCACCGATCTCTCTTTCTCTCTCGCTCCTCCTTCCTTTCGCCTACCTATGCATTTTTCTCTCCACGATCTTGCTCTCCACCTGCCTGCCTACGAGTCCCTCCCTCACGTCTCTCCCTCCCTCTCTCCCTGTCTCCTTTTTTCCTCCGCGCCTTTCCTCCCACTTCTTTTTCCAGTCCGCGCCTCCCGTTTTCCACTCAATAACATGAGAGGCCGTACACTAAACCATTTGTTGGATTAGTTTTTCAATGTGTTTTTACTATTATGAATGTTTAGTTTTATTTTTGTGCGTGCGTGCTTGGTGAAGGCTGTTTTGTGATTGTCATTGGATTCTAATTAAAGTATTTAACTATTGTAATTTGTTTTTGTTTTATTTTCCCTTTTTTTTCTTTTGTTTTTGTGGCTTTTATTTGCGTTCACTAATCTTCTTTCTTTGTTTTTTACTTTTTGCTTTTCTGTAAATACGTATTTTTCTTCCTTAGGTCGATGCTGCTTTTTTTGGGCTTCCAATAAAGAGTTTTTGCTAGTTTTCACACTTTTTTCCTTTCAATGTTTTTTTTTTCTGAATTTCTCTGGCGGATTCTGTTTTATCATTTTTGTAACACTGTTTTCTTTTTTTTTCTTTAATATTTATCTTTTCTGCCGTTAAGCACTGGTGGATACAGTTTGTTTTCCTGTGTTTTCTATATTTTTTTTTCGTTTGTTATATGTTGCGTCAGGTGTCCGGCGAATACAATTTAACTTCTCTATTTTGTTTCTATATTTTATTGTACCGCTTTTTTTTCCTTCTTGAGCAATTCATCATTTTTTTAATTCTTTTGACGTGGATGACAGTACGTACATGTTTTCTCCCTCCTTTATCCTTTTGTTTTATTGTATTCTTTGTTGTTTTCACCTTTTTCCATACTATTGCTATGGCATTGTTTTTTTCTTTCTTCACCATTCTTTTTTTTTTGGGGGGGGAGGGGTGTGGAGGAGGAAGGTGAAGATTTGCATTGTGTTTCATCTTCATTTTATTTTATTTTCTTATGAACTTTGTCTTCTTCCTTTTTCATCTATAAGTATCATAACATTTCTCTGTTTGCTATTCATTATATTCTTTATTTTTAGAGCAAAGGTGTGCAAGCGTCTCCTTTTAATGGGCGTTTTCTCTCATTGCTTTGGCTTTTTTTTATCTCTTAAATGCTGTATTATTTTCTTTCTGTGCAGTTTCTTTTTTTGTTTTTTCATTCTGCTTTCCTCACCGAGCCTTGCGAGTCAAGGTTAAATTTAGGTTAGCGAAGCCTGAAACGTTTCCTGCCGTACACGACCCCGCCGGCAGAGAGAGAGAGAGAGAGAGAGAGAGAGAGAGAGAGAGAGAGAGAGAGAGAGAGAGAGAGAGAGAGAGAGAGAGAGAGAGAGAGAGAGAGAGACGAAAGACATAAGCTTCGAATGGACTTGGACAGACAGATAGACAGACAGACATGATGACAGACAGACACACAGGTGGACGGGCAGCAGGTAAACGCAGGCAGAAACGGGAAAGAGAGATAAACAAACTTTTCAACAGATAGAAAGAGACATAAGAACGGACAGGCGAACAAACAAAACAGACAGAAAGACAGTTAACAGGACGCCTGACCGACTGATTACTTGACTAACTAACGGAGCATTGAACAGAGACACGAAAATGTTTTAAAACTGAGCAGAAAAAAATAAAACGAATTGAAAAATACCTGAAAGGAAAGAGATGAGCGCTGGATGAATACCAAAGTGACACACACACACACACACACACACACACACACACACACACACACACACACACACACACACACACGGATACAAAAAGAAAGAGCAAGTGATACAGAAAACTGCATCTGGCTTTCCTCTCTTCTTCTCCTCCTCCCTCCCTTCCTTTCTTTCTTCCTCTCCCTTCCTTCCTTCCTCCCCGCGTCAGGAAGAAACAATAACTGAGGAACAAATAAATCTTGGCGTATTTCAACCACCTCACACTTCCTCTTTTCTCTGTTCTCAGCCTCAACCCCTCTCTCTCTCTTTACCTCCTTTCCCAAACTCCCTCTCACTCACCTCACCTATTTCCTAACCCTCCTTGATCTCACACACCTCACTCATCCCCTCTCTTTTCCCCTCTTTACTCACCTCACATCCCTTCCTACTCCTCCTCTCTCTCACTTTTCCTCCATTACTAAACTACCTCTCACACACCTCACCCCCTTTCCTAATCCCCTTCACTTTGTGTTTTTATCTCTTTCATTTCAGCTAAGATGGTGCCTAAGAAGTGCAGTACTTGTAACGGTAGCTTCTCAGCTCACTTTTTTACAGGGCGTTCTGCTGTCTGTCGACAGTGTCTCTCCAGGCAGCATCTCGAGACAAGACTGCAGGAGCAAGAAGAGAAGATGGAAGAAGGCCAGAATAAAATAATAGAGCCTTCTCTCACCAGGCAGCACCTCGAGACAAGACTGCAGGAGCAAGAAGAGAAGATGGAAGCAGGTCAGAATAAAATAATAGAGCTTTCTGGCACTGTTGCCTCCTTGCAGGAATTCATCCAGGCTAACGTTGCTGTGGTGCCAAACCCTTCTCCAACCGCCCCCTTGCCCTCAGCGGTACTGTCGACACCAGCGGACAACACCACGCAACGGGAGGATGCTAGTGGCACCGCCCATGATGGCTTCACCGTCGTGAATGGAGGAGCCAAACCAGCCAGACAAGCGATTTATCCTGTTCATTGCTTCAACAGGTTTGCCATTCTGGAGGAGGAGGACGAGCAGGAGAGCACCTTCCTGGTGGGTGACTCCATGATTCGCCAGCAGGTCGTTGAGTTCTGCGGGAGAGTTCCTCGTCGAAGACGGAACTATTGCTATCCTGGTGCTGGGATAGACGATGTAACTGCTGCTCTTGAGGAGATCTCCTCCCAGGCTACTAATGATTCACTGTTTGTTATTCACACAGGTACGAACGACGTCACCACGACCCGGTCTGAGGAACTCCTGGAGAAGTACCGTAGGCTCATCCAGCAGTATAAGTCTATATCCCCTAACATTTTGATTTCAGGAGTTCTACCACGGACTTGGGCTGAGAGCGACTTTTTCATTAAGGCCTTCAGCCTAAACAACCGCTTACAGACTCTTTGTAGGGAGCTTGACGTGGAGTTCTTCAACGCATGGGACAATTTCTATGGACAAAGTGAGCTCTTCCACAGGGACGGATTGCACCTGTCTCCCATCGGGGCAGCCAGATTCGGAAGGCTCCTCAACGACGCAGTACGTGTCATCCTAGCAAAAAACGAGTCACAGCCACGTCCCTCCACCCCACCCGTGTAAATAGACGCCGTGCATCGCAACAAACCCGTAACCGTGATCCCGCAAGTACCACCACTTCTACTACCAAGCTTCTAGATAACTTAAAAATCCTTAGTTTCAATGCGCGTAGCCTAAGCTACAAATTTGATGAACTGAGATGTCTTGCTCTAACAGAAAATTTTGACATAATTGCTATAACCGAAACATTTATCGACACCACAAATATTGATTTAAGTTCCGAATACAACATAGATGGCTACAGACTCTTCAACAAAGATCGTGTATACTGTAGAGGCGGTGGCGTTGCCCTTTATGTCAAAAGGTATTTGCAACCCACTGACAAAACACCGGGAAACAGTAACGTTGAGCATTTGTGCGTGCGAATAAACATTGCAAAAGTCAATTTAAATATATCTGTCACCTACAGACCTCCCGGGCAATCACTCGATGACGATCTTGAAATGTACAGCGTCTTAAGGCAGTCACTTAATAACAACGACTCACTGATATTAGGAGACTTTAACCTCCCCCATATCGACTGGGTGACACTGTCAGGTACAGAAGGCGAGTCACATAGAATGATCGAATTTCTAGAAGAAAATTATCTAAGCCAAATGGTTTCTGAACCAACTCGACAATATAATATACTCGACCTTGTTATAACGACCCAAGATAACCTAGTCAGTAATGTCACGGTAGGAAAACACCTCGGTTCTTGCGATCATAAATTAGTGCGCGTCGACATTAGAGCTCAATCATCAGTGACTGAAAATAAAGTAAAGGTGCCCAATTTCAAAAGAGCTAACTTCGTAGAAATCCGACAAAAACTAACAGAAATACAACTATCAGATGACGGCAACGTAGAGGAATCCTGGCTAAGCTTTAAAAATCACTTACTCAGCAAAACACATTCGTCCCCTTGTGCGAGAAGCGAATTAACACTAATAAAAGCCCACCTTGGTTTAATAGCGAAATTAAACAATCAGCCAATGAGAGAAAATTGTTTTACAGGTTAAAGAAAGAACAAAGCACGCCCGAAAACATTAGACTTTATAATAATGCCAGGCAAAGCGTAGATATGAAGAAAATATTGCAGCCAACTGTAAAAATAGTCCGAAATCTTTCTTCAGTTACATAAACAACAGAAAGGCGATCAAAAGTGGTATTGGACCTTTAACAAACAGCGACGGTGCACTAGTGACGGACAGCCAACACATTGTAAACCTCTTAAACAATTACTTTTCCTCGGTGTTTAATACTAACAGTCTTCCTCTCGCTACCACCAACACCAGTACTATTGTAAATCTCGAGCATGCATTGCCTAATTTTGAAATAACAACCGATGAAGTCCTTAAAGCTCTCAAATCACTTAAAACAAATAAAAGTCCCGGACCCGACAAAGTATCCTGTACTGCTTAAAGAAACAAAGAGCGAAATACTCTCCTCCCTCACTATCGTATTCAATATGTCCTTGCGACAAGGCATCGTCCCTTCGGATTAGAAAAAGGCTTACGTGAGACCGATTTTTAAGAGAGGAGACAAAAAAATACCAGGTAACTACCGACCCATTAGTCCAACTTCAATTTTAGGTAAGCTACTGGAGAGCATAATTAGAGACAAAATTGTGAGTTACCTCGAAAGCCACTCTTTAATTGGGGATTCACAACATGGCTTCCGTAACAAAAGATCCTGCCTGTCAAACCTACTGACCCTTTATAACGATCTCTTCTCAGCTTATGACGTAACCTAATCATTGGACGTAGTCTATCTTGATTTCCAGAAAGCGTTTGATAAAGTCCCACATCATAAATTACTTTATAAATTAAAACAAATAGGCATTGATGGTCAAGTACACCAATGGATCGCGAATTGGTTGAGCAACAGACAACAAAGAGTTGTGATTGACGGATTTAACTCAGAGTGGGCGCCGGTCACTAGTGGCGTCCCTCAGGGTTCGGTTCTGGGCCCAGTGCTCTTCATTATTTACATCAACGACGTGGATGTTGGACTCAATAATCGCATTAGTAAATTTGCAGACGACACAAAGATTGGTAACTCGGTTCTCACTGACGAAGACAGGCAAAGCCTCCAGGAGGATTTGCACGAAATTTCAGCTTGGTCGGATAAATGGGAGATGCCCTTTAACGTAGACAAGTTCCAGGTCCTTCAAGTTGGAACAAAAAATAAGTTCGATTACGAAATACGCGGCGTTAAACTCACAAGCGTTCAATGCGTTAAGGACCTGGGGGTCAAAATCGTGTCAAACCTCAAATTCTCTCATCAATGCATCGATGCAGCAAATAAAGCGAACAGAATGTTGGGCTTCATTAAAAGAAACTTTTTATTCAAGAATAAAGATGTAATACTTCCGCTCTACAATAGTTTAGTCAGACCCCACTTGGAATATGCGGTACAGTTTTGGACTCCTCACCATGCAAAGGACATTGCTAAACTAGAAGGCGTTCAGCGTCGAGTAACAAAAATGATCCCTTCCTTGCGCAACAAATCCTACGAAGAAAGGCTTTCCACCCTTAATATGTTCTCTCTTGAGAAACGTCGCCTCCGAGGAAAACTGATCGAATGTTTTAAAATACTTAATGGTTTCACGAATGTAGACAGAACAAAATTGTTTATGATCGATGACACTTTGCGAACGAGGAACAATGGCACAAAGCTCAAATGTAGACAAGTAAATTCAGACTGCACCAAATTTTTCTTCACCAACGTTGTAGTGCGAGAATGGAATAAGCTCCCACCATCAGTGGTCCAGTGTAACACGATTGACTCCTTTAAAAACAAACTCGACCGTCACTTCCTTGAACTTAATATTAACTAGAGTAGAAAAGCAACGTTTTGGAGCCTTCTGATTAATGTAAAATCACTTAGGTTTAAGGACAGAGCACCTAGTCTGGACCATGGGGTCTGTGTGGTCTGATTTTCTATGTAAATCTATGTAAATCTCTCTCTCTCTCTGTTTTCATACATTTTTCTCCTTAATCTCTTTAGTTTCTCTTGTTCATTTTCTCCTTTTTCCTAACTTTTTTTATTCTTCCCACTGTGTCTTTCTCCCCCCCCCTCCTTTTTTTTCCTTCTTACTCTTGTTTATATTTTTTCAGATTTTTCTTTCCTTGCAAAAAAAAAAATTATCTTTTCTTTTTCCACTACATTCACGTCTTCTTTTTTTTTCTCCTGTTTTCTGCAAAGCGTCCACTTCCATTACTTGGCTTTCTCTCTTGTCTTGGCATTCTGTCCGTCTTCTTTTTTTATATATTTTGTTTGTTTTCTTCTTTTTCCCTTTTTTTCTCTTTCTCTTCCTTTGTCTCCATTAGTCTTTGTCTCTTCTCTGCTTTCTCTTCTTTATAAATCGTTCCGTCCTTTTGTCTCTTTATCAGTTCGTAATTTATCTTCCAGCAGACTCTTTATCTCCTTGTTTTCTTCTCTCCTTTCTTAGCTTCTCTGTCTTCTTTCCTTTTATTTCTCCTTCTTTAAATTTGCTTACTTCCTCTGCTTTTCTACTCCTGTCTTATATTTTTTTCCTTTTATATATTATTTTATTCCCTTTTTCTTATTTTCCTTTATTTTGGTAAGTTTCCCATTGTTTTTCGTTCTTTTCTATGTCCTTTTCTTGTTTTTCTGCCTTATCGCTTTGCTTTTTCACATTTACTCCATTTTTTCTCCATATCTCCTTGCCGCCATATCTTTCCCACACATCCTTTCCTATTTCCCTTCTCACATTTTCTTTCATCCTGCCCCACTACTCATCACCCCACCCATCCTTTCCTTCCATACTCCTTCCCTATATTTTGTTTTGTTTTCAGTTTCATTTTTCAATCCTCTCCTACATCCTGCCTGCTCCCTTTCCCTCTCCTCTCTATTTTCCCTTTCTTCTCACTGCTCACCAAGCCCCAAGTGGCGATCGAGCAGATTAAATCACCCAAGCGGGCGACCTCGTAATGAGCCAATAGGCTTTCTGTTGCCTGCATTTCCATGTTTCCATGTTTCCATAATTCCTTTTAACTTTCCCTCTCCCTTCTTTCCTCCTCTTCCTCTTTTTCTCTATATATACCTTTCCCTCCCCGTCCTCTCCCTGACACTCCATCCCCTTACTTTCTCCCTCCCCATCATCCACTATTTCTGTCTCCACCTCTCCCCTTCCTCGCTCTTGCTCTCTCCTCCTCCCCATTTTCAACACACTCTCCCTCCATTCCTCCCCCTCCCTCCCCCCCTCTCTTATTACTCGCACACTCCATCCTCTTCCTCCTCTTACTCTCCCTCAGCATCTTTTACTCTTTCTTCTTTCGCATCATTCTCTTCATTCTCCTTTTGCTCTCTCTTCCTCCACATCTTCAACACTTCCTGCCTCACCCTTTCCACCTCTCCCTTTCCACCTCTGCCCTTTCCCCCCCTTCCTCTTCCTCCCTCTCCCTCTCATCTTTTTCCGCATCTTTTACTTTTTCTACTTTCGCATCACTATCTTTCTCCTCCTCCTTGTTCTCTCTTCCTCTTCGTCTTCAACACTTTCTGCCTCACCCTCTTCCGCTCTCTCCTCCTCTCCCTTTCTCCCTTCCCCTTCTTCCTCCCTACCCCTCCCTTCTCCCTCATCCCCCACCACCATTTCCCTGCATGAATGGCTAGGCAAGAGGATGATATTTCGGATTCAGTGCAGGCCGCGGCCCGAGCCAGACGCCAAGTGCTGGAAGTCGACGTTTGGGCCGCCATTACTGTTGCCTCTCTGCAGATCAAGGCTTTGGAAGAGAAAAATATACGTGTGTGATCTTTTGCATATGGAATACCTACCTCTCCCCCACCCACTGACCGAAAGAAGAAAGACTGAAATGTGTATGTGTGTCCGTTTATGTTATCTCTTCCTCCATCTCTTCCACCATTCATTCTACTCCGCTTTCTTTTTTTTTATTTTCCTTTCCCTCATTTCTTCTTTCGTTGGTCTTATATCATCGAGTACCTGCCCCCTTCCTACACCCTGAAAGAAGGAGAACAGAAAGAAAGTATAGATTGGTGAATGTCTGTGTATGGGGTGACCGTCCCAGCCACCACCCGAAAAAGAGAAGAGAAAAAGTTGGAAAATAATAAGACAAGTGCAGTTTGTAAAGTGGATGAGGATGACATGTGCCACCTTTAAGTGACAGTCTTTGCCTCCCTTCAAACAGAATTCTGAAAACTGGGAAGTGTTGGAGAGCAAAGAAGACAAGGAGAAATAGAAGAGAAAAGCATGTAACGTGTAATGTATTAGGAAAGAGAGGACTGAGAGGAAAAAAAAATATATATATATATATATATATATATATATATATATATATATATATATATATATATATATATATATATATATATATATATATATAAGAGCACAAGATGAAGGGAGGGTAGAGGAGAGGGGAAGGGAAATTGCAAGACTATGAGTAAAGGGAGGCGAGGAAGGGTTAGCAAAGGGTCAAGAGAAAGGAGGAAGGGAATGGGGGGGCTATTGTGGCGTCAGCTGGAGAAGAGGGAGGATGAATGGGGCGATGGGGAGTACATGAACATCAGGCGACTGTGATTTGTTGTGATGGGGAGACGGGAACGGGAGGGGGGTTGGGAGGGAAGTGGGGATGGGATTAAAATAGGGGAATGAGGTGTGGGTAGGAGTAGGGTAATGATAAGAGGGGAGGGTCGATAGCAGAAAGGGGAGGGAGGGAGTGTGGGGGGGTTGAGAGGAGAAGGAGGAAGAGGGGTGAAGGGGGGAGAAGGTCAGTGGAGTGGAGTGAATGCAGACAATGGAATAGAGGGAAATAAATGGAGAATTGGGAGAGGAAGGAAGGGAGGGGGTGATAGAAGAGGGGAGAGTAAAGGGGAGTTAAGAATATATGAACATAAGAACGTAAGGAGTCTGCAAGAGGCCGGTTGGCCTATACAAGGCAGCTCCTGTACACTCAACCCCACCTTACCTCACCATCCATGGTTTTATCTAACCTCTTCTTGAATGTATCTATGGTACTGGCACCCACAACATGGCTCCCAAGCCTGTTCCATTCGTCTACCACTCTATTAGTGAACCAATTCTTGCCTATGTCTTTGTTGAATCAGAATTTGTCCAACTTAAAACCATTGCCACTCGTCCTACCTAGCTCTTTTACTATCAAAATCTTATTGACATCCCCTTTATTAAAGCCCTTCATCCATTTATAGACTTCGATCAAGTCTCCTCGCAACCTTCGCCTTTCTAGAGAGTTTAGATTTAAATGCTTCAGCCTGTCTTCATAAGGCAGGTTTCTCACCCCCTGAATCATCTTTGTCATCCTCCTCTGTACAGATTCTAACATCTTTATATCCATTCTATAGTAGGGGGACCAGAACTGAACTGCATAATCGAGATGAGGTCTAACTAGTGCTAAGTAAAGTTTGAGGATGACTTCAGTGCTCCTATTGCTTACGCTCCTTGAGATGAAACCCAGTACTCTGTTGGCCCGATTTTTAGCCTGAATGCATTGAGCCCTAGGACGGAGGTCAGCGCTCACTAGGACTCCTAAGTCTCTCTCACGCCCAAACCTGCTTAGAGGAGTGTCATTTAAGGAGTAATTGTGTGAGGGGTTATTCCTACCTACTCTCAAAATGCTACACTTCCCGACACTGAATTCCATCTGCCACTTCCACGCCCAATCATATAGTCTGTCAAGCTCATCCTGGAGAACGGTAGCGTCCCTGTCTGATTGGATTACTCTACCAATCTTGGTGTCATATGCGAACTTACTGACATCACTCTAATTCCTGTGTCCAAGTCATTGATGTAAATAATAAAAAGCAGAGGACCCAGCACCAACCCTTGTGGGACTCCACTCGTAATACTGCCCCATTCAATTTTTTTTACCATTGATATGCACTCTCTGCTTCCTACCACTAAGCAACGCCCTGATCCAGTTCAAAACTCCCATCTACGCCGTGAGCCTGTAATTTTAGTAATAGCCGGTGATGAGGGACTTTGTCGAACGCTTTACTGAAATCTAGATATAATATGTCAGTTTTCATCTCGGTCACCCGCCTCGATTACTTTAGTGTAGAAGGACAACAGGTTAGTTAAGAGAGAGAATCCGAGAGATACGAGAGAAGGGGAGAGAGAGATAAAAAGGATCATGGAGCAAAGTTTAGGGGAGAGAGGGAGATGTAGTAGGGAGGAAGAGAAAGGGAAGGAGAGGAGAAAGAGACAGTGAGAGGCGTGAAGGTAGAAAAGGGAGGGAGGGAGAGAAAAGGGTCATGGGGGAGAGTAAAGGAAAAAGGGAGCGAAGTAATGGGGAGGGGGAGAAGTGACAGAGGGAGAGGGGGAGATGTGGTAGGAGGGAAGAGGGAGGGAAGAGGGGAGAGAGAAAGGGGGAGGTGTGGTAAGGGGGAAAGGCGAGGGAGAGAGGGAGGTGAGGCACGGACGTTTTGAGTAAGGGAAAAGGGGACAGGGGGAGAGGCATGCGAGGTGTGGTATGGGGAATGGTCAGGGGGAAGAGGACAAGGTGAGGGGGGAGGGGGGGATCTATCTCTGAACAGTGAAATACGGTTATGGCATTACAAGATTGAGAGTAGAAGCGCCGATAGCGGTGATGTGTGTGTGTGTGTGTGTGTGTGTGTGTGTGTGTGTGTGTGTGTGTGTGTGTGTGTGTCATTCATAAGAACATAAGAACATAAGAACGTAAGGTGTCTGCAAGAGGCCGGTTGGCCTATACAAGGCAGCTCCTGTACACTCAACCCCACCTTACCTCAACATCCATGGCCTTATCTAACCTCCTCTTGAATGTATCTACGGTATTGGCACCCACAACATGGCTCCCAAGCCTGTTCCATTCGTCCACCACTCTATTGGTGAACCAATTCTTGCCTATGTCTTTGTTGAATCTGAATTTGTCCAACTTAAAACCATTGCCACTCGTCCTACCTGGCTCTTTTACTATAAAAATTTTATTGACATCCCCTTTATTAAAGCCTTTCATCCATTTATAGACTTCGATCAAGTCTCCTAGCAACCTTCGCCTTTCTAGAGAGTGTAGATTTAAATGCTTCAGCCTGTCTTCATAAGGCAAGTTTCTCACCCCCTGAATCATCTTTGTCATCATCCTCTGTACAGATTCTAGCATCTTTATATCCATTCTATAGTAGGGAGACCAGAACTGAACTGCATAATCGAGATGAAGTCTAACTAGTGCTAAGTAAAGTTTGAGGATGACTTCAGCGCTCCTATTACTTACGCTCCATGAGATGAAACCCAGTACTCTGTTGGCCCGATTTTTAGCCTGAATGCATTGAACCCTAGAACGGAGGTCAGCGCTCACTAGGACTCCTAAGTCTCTCTCACGCCCAGACCTGCTTAGAGGAGTGTCATTTAAGGAGTAACTGTGTGAGGGATTACTCCTACCTACACTCAAAATGATACACTTCCCAACATTGAATTCCATTTGCCACTTCCCCGCCCAATCATATAGTCTGTCAAGCTCATCCTGGAGAACGATAGCGTCCCTGTGTGACTGGATTACTCTACCGATCTTGGTATCGTCTGCGAACTTATTGACATCACTACTAATTCCTGTGTCCAAGTCATTGATGTAAAAAATAAAAAAGCAGAAACCCAGCACCGACCCTTGAGGGACTCCACTCGTAACACTGCCCCATTCAGATTTTTTACCATTGATATGCACTCTCTGCTTCCTACCACTAAGCAACGCCCTGATCCAGTTCAAAACTCCCATCTACGCCGTGAGCCTGTAATTTTAGTAATAGCCGGTGATGAGGAACTTTGTCGAACGCTTTACTAAAATCGCCTTCACCCTGTTTGCCACACATCAACACATTCATTGGCGGCTGTGAAGGAAGGATTTTTTTTCGTTGTTATTTCATACTGTTATTGATTGATTTCTTAAATTGTTGTTCTTATTCGTATTTTTAGTTCTTATTAGTTTTTTTCTTATGTAGAGGTTTACTTTATCACATTTCCAAGTCAGCCCCCCCTCAAAAGAAAAAAGAAAAAAAAATCCCACTCCTTTAGAAAAATTCCCACGGCAGTCACCACATCCATACAGGTGTTATGCTTTTTGGGTGACTCCAGTCCGTTAGTGGCGCAGGCATATTTCATAAAAAGTGGCTGCCTTGATCTACGACTCTCGCTTGGACCATGCTGTTCTCTGTGCCCCTCTTGAACAAAGTCGCAGAGGTTAGGGTTGATTGAAGTTCTGGGCAGCATGTGTGTGTGTGTGTGTGTGTGTGTGTGTGTGTGTGTGTTTGTGTGTGTGTGTGTGTGTGTGTGTGTGTGTGTGTGTGTGTGTGTGTGTGTGTGTGTGTGTGTGTGTGTGTGTGTGTGCGTGAGAGAGTGAGAGAGAGAGAGAGAGAGAGAGAGAGAGAGAGAGAGAGAGAGAGAGAGAGAGAGAGAGAGAGAGAGAGAGAGAGAGAGAGAGAGAGAGAGAGAGAGAGAGAGAGAGAGAGAGAGAGAGAGAGAGAGAGAGAGAGAGAGAGAGAGAGAGAGAGAGAGAGAGAGAGAGAGAGAGAGAGAGAGAGAGAGAGAGAGAGAGAGAGAGAGAGAGAGAGAGAGAGAGAGAGAGAGAGAGAGAGAGAGAGAGAGAGAGAGAGAGAGAGAGAGAGAGAGAGAGAGAGAGAGAGAGAGAGAGAGAGAGAGAGAGAGAGAGAGAGAGAGAGAGAGAGAGAGAGAGAGAGAGAGAGAGAGAGAGAGAGAGAGAGAGAGAGAGAGAGAGAGAGAGAGAGAGAGAGAGAGAGAGAGAGAGAGAGATTTACATAGAAAATCAGACCACACAGACCCCATGGTCCAGACTAGGTGCTCTGTCCTTAAACCTAAGTGATTTTACATTAATCAGAAGGCTCCAAAACGTTGCTTTTCTACTCTAGTTAATATTAAGTTCAAGGAAGTGACGGTCGAGTTTGTTTTTAAAGGAGTCAATCGTGTTACACTGGACCACTGATGGTGGGAGCTTATTCCATTCTCGCACTACAACGTTGGTGAAGAAAAATTTGGTGCAGTCTGAATTTACTTGTCTACATTTGAGTTTTGTGCCATTGTTCCTCGTTCGCAAAGTGTCATCGATCATAAACAATTTTGATCTATCTACATTCGTGAAACCATTAAGTATTTTAAAACATTCGATCAGTTTTCCTCGGAGGCGACGTTTCTCAAGAGAGAACATGTTAAGGGTGGAAAGCCTTTCTTCGTAGGATTTGTTGCGCAAGGAAGGGATCATTTTTGTTACTCGACGCTGAACACCTTCTAGTTTAGAAATGTCCTTTGCATGGTGGGGAGACCAAAACTGTACCGCATATTCCAAGTGGGGCCTGACTAAACTATTGTAGAGCGGAAGTATTACATCTTTATTTTTGAATAAAAAGTTTCTTTTAATGAAGCCCAACATTCTGTTCGCTTTATTTGCTGCATCGATGCATTGATGTGAGAATTTGAGGTTTGATGCGATTTTAGTCCCCAGGTCCTTAACGCATTGAACGCTTGTGAGTTTAACGCCGCGTATCTCGTAATCGAACTTCTTATTTTTTGTTCCAACTTGAAGGACCTGGCACTCGTCTACGTTAAAGGGCATCTCCCATTTATCCGACCAAGCTGAAATTTTGTGCAAATCCTCTTGGAGGCTTTGCCTGTCTTCGTCAATGAGAACCGAGTTACCAATCTTTGTGTCGTCTGCAAATTTACTAATGCGATTATTGAGTCCAACATCCACGTTGTTGATGTAAATAATGAAGAGCACTGGGCCAAGAACCGAGCCCTGAGGGACGCCACTAGTGACCGGCGCCCACTCTGAGTTAAATCCGTCAATCACTACTCTTTGTTGTCTGTTGCTCAACCAATTCGCGATCCATTGGTGTACTTGACCGTCAATGCCTATTTGCTTTAATTTATAAAGTAATTTATGATGTGGGACTTTATCAAACGCTTTCTGGAAATCAAGATAGACTACATCCACTGATTTGGTTACGTCATAAATTGAGAAGAGATCGTTATAAAAGGTCAGTAGGTTTGACAGGCAGGATCTTTTGTTACCGAAGCCATGAGTTGTGAATCCCCAATTAATGAGTGGCTTTCGAGGTAACTCACAATTTTGTCTCTAATTATGCTCTCGATTAACTTACCTACAATTGAGGTTAGACTAATGGGTCGGTAGTTACCTGGTATTTTTTTGTCTCCTTTCTTAAAAATCGGTGTCACGTTAGCCTTTTACCAATCCGAAGGGACGATGCCTTGTCGCAAGGACATATTGAATACGGTAGTGAGGGAGGAGACTATTTCACTCTTTGTTTATTTAAGTAGTATAGGATATACTTTGTCGGGTCCGGGACTTTTATTTGTTTTAAGTGAATGGAGAGCTTTAAGGACTTCATCGGTTGTTATTTCAAAATTAGGCAATGCATGCTCGAGATTTACAATAGTACTGGTGTTGTTGGTAGCGAGAGGAAGACTGTTAGTATTAAACACCGAGGAAAAGTAATTGTTTAAGAGGTTTGCAATGTGTTGGCTGTCAGTCACTAGTGCACCGTCGCTGTTTGTTAAAGGTCCAATACCACTTTTGATCGCCTTTCTGTTGTTTATGTAACTGAAGAAAGATTTCGGATTATTTTTACAGTTGGCTGCAATATTTTCTTCATATCTACGCTTTGCCTGACCTACTAGTCTTTTTTACTCGTCGCCTGGCATCATTATAAAGTCTAATGTTTTCGGGCGTGCTTTGTTCTTTCTTTAACCTGTAAAACAATTTTCTCTCATTGACTGATTGTTTAATTTCGCTATTAAACCTCGGTGGGCTTTTATTAGTGTTAATTCGCTTCTCGCACAAGGGGACGAATGTGTTCTGCTGAGTGGGTAAGTGATTTTTAAGGCTTAGTCAGGCTTCATCTACGTTGCCGTCATCTGATAGTTGTATTTCTGTTAGTTTTTGTCAGATTTCTACGAAGTTAGCTCTTTTGAAATTGGGCACTTTTACTTTATTTTCAGTCACTGATGATTGAGCTCTAATGTCGACGCGCACTAATTTATGATCGCAAGAACCGAGGTGTTCTCCTACCGTGACACTACTGACTAGGTTATCTTGGGTCGTTATAACAAGGTCGAGTATATTATTTTTGTCGAGTTGGCTCAGAAACCATTTGGCTTAGATAATTTTCTTCTAGAAATTCGATCATTCTATGTGACTCCCGTGTTTGCCCCGGCCCTGCCCGACACACCCTTCCCGCCATAATATTTTGCCTTTGTTTCGGCACAGACTGAGAGGTGGACGGAACATTGGGATTTTTTAGGACCCGTTGATGCCTGGCGTTTGTTTTTTCTCTTTTCCCGTTTTTTTTTTTTTGTCCGTTTTCTTTTTTGGGTTCTTTTTTCCGCTTCACATCCTTCGTCAGTAGAACATGGGATTGTAGAGGATTGGGTGTCCTTTTTCTTGTTATTTAGACTTTTTTTTTTTTACTTGGCATGTCGTACCATTGCAACAGAAAATGGGATGCGAAGAGATTAGGTCGTCTTATTTTAGGGGTGTCTGTGTTTGTGTGATTAGTAGCAACAAGGTGAGGAGGAGGAGGAGGAGGTGGTAATGAGCTCGTAATGAGTGCTCGTAATGAGCGAGTGTTGATGGAAATGGACTGTGTTTTTGTCTGCTTTTCTATGTTGGAGAAAATATGATGCTTTGGGACATTTTTTTTTTCTTTTTTTTTTTTTTACAGCAAAGGAGACAGCTCAAGGGCACAAAAAAGTAAACATTAATAAAAAAAAAAGCCCGCTACTCGCTGCTCCTAAAAAGAATCCAAAGATGTGGCCGAAAGATAAGTCAGTTTCGGGAGGAGAGGTGTCTTGAAAGAGTTCAAGTCGTAGGCAGGAGGAAATACAGATGAAGGAAGATTGTTCCAGAGTTTACCAGCGTGAGGGATGAAAGAGTGAAGATGCTGGTTAACTCTTGCATAAGGGGTTTGGACAGTATAGGGATGAGCATGAGTAGAAAGTCGAGTGCAGCGGGGCCGCGGGAGGGGGAGGCAGCAGTTAGCAAGTTCAGAAGAGCAGTAGCAGTGGAAATATCGATAGAAGATAGAAAGAGAGTCAACATATAGGCGGAAATTAACATGAAGAAGACTATCAGTATCAGGAGGAGAGCTGATGAGACGAAGAGCCTTTACATCCACTCTGTCAAGAAGAGCTGTGAGGAGAGCCCCCCACACATGAGATGCATACTCCATACGAGGGCGGACAAGGCCCCTGTATATGGACAGCAACTGTGCAGGGGAGAAGAACTGGCGGAAACGGTACAGAACGCCCAGCCTCGAGGAAGCTGATTTAGTAAGAGATGAGATATGAAGTTTCCAGTTGAGATTTTGAGTTAAGGATAGACCGAGGATGTTTAGTGTTGAGGAAGGTGATAGCTGGGTGTTGTCAAAGAATAGGGGATAGTTGTTTGGAAGATTGTGTCGAGTGGATAGGTGGAGAAACTGTGTTTTTGAGGCGTTGAAGGACACCAGGTTCTTCTTGCCCCAATCGGAAATAATAGTAAGGTCTGAGGCTAAGCGTTCTGCAGCCTCCAGCCTTGAGTCGTTAAGTTCCTGAAGGGTGGGTCTTCTATTAAAAGAAGTTGAATAATTGCTTCATAATCAAAGGGAAATAAGCAGGTGTTTTGGTATTCTAATGTTTAAGGAAAAATAATTTGTTCCTCTTTACGTATGTGTGTCGTTGTTGGTGTGTTGGAGAAAATGTGTCGAGTGGAATCCTAAAGAAAAACAAACTAAGAGCATTATATCGAAGAAAGGAGTTTTGGTTTTGGTGAAGAGAATGTATCCAAGGAAAGAATGTTGTGTTTTACATGGCATTTTGATATGTTATATCATGGGACAATTTGAAAAATGCAGTGAAGTGAATGGAGGTTGGCGAAAGAAAGAAAAATGATGAATTATGGGATTAATAAAGAAGAAAAGTGCCTGGCAAGATAAAAGGCAAACAGAAATGGGTCTAGACTCTGGACCATGTGGTGAAAAAAAAAAGCATGGATCGGTATAAGTACAAAAAAATATAGAAGAAAACGTTAAGTGTATTAGGGTTCTGCGGGATTAGAAATGAGTATTTTTTTATGCAACATTGATATATTTTCTATGCCGTGGTATAAAAAAGAATCGTGGTTCAGGATGAGTAGAAAATTAACTGAAGAAAGCGTTAAATATATAATGTATATTGGGAACTTAGTAGAATATTTTATGCAGCATTGATATGTTTCTTGTACCGCTGTAATAACTTCTAATCGTGGCTCAGTTTAGGTAAGTAGCAAAAAAAAAATATTTAGAAGAAAACGTCAAATATATTATGCCGAATGGGAACCGGGAAGAAATTTCGATGTAGCGTTTCTGGCCGTGAAGTTCTCATTGGTAACGGACAGGACTAAGCTGCGAGGAAAAATATTAACATTGAGACTCTTTTTGCTGTACTTACTAATGGCCGAAGGTTGGCGGCTGCAGGGGCGTGGGATGGGTGGCGTCAATGTTTGAAGAGCCGTCGCTGGATATGCTATTCGCTGTTCTCCATAGTTTGTGTATGAATATTTCTGGTGCGCTCCCGTCCATTGTTTTTCTATTAATATTTCTTATTTGCTATTGTCCATTGTTTTTCTATCAGTATTTCTTGATATCTCTTGTTCATCGTTTTTCTGATAATATTTCCTGTTCGCCGGAGCTGGGCACTTCCGATCATCAGTCCGATCGTCCGATCTTCCGATCTGATCGGAACAGCACTTGACGATCGGAATGCAAAGATTGGATCATCGTTGTAAAAGGTAATCGGACTGTGGAGATCAGAACTTCACAAACTAACTTCCGATCACAGAAAAACAAAGTGGTCAACGTTGACATGACAAGTGACTGCATAATTCTTACAATTAATTTTATACATGTTGCTAAATAGTTACTTCAATAAGGGTCCTTATCTAAAAAATCAAGCGATAATTATTGATCGTTAATTTATTCCTTCCTTCGACACCCTTCCACCCACCCGTCGGGCTCCCCCCGCAACAAGAGGAGGAGGAGGAAGGAGGTCTCGCGAGACAGCGCAACATGCCGCCCAGATCAATGTCTATATAGTTATATTGACATTGGCCCAGACCACGGCACCAAACTAACGCCCCATACCCCTCCGATCCAAGAACTTATCTAACCTCTTCTTAAATGTATCTATCGTGTTGGCGCTCACCACATGACTTCTACGTCTGTTCCACTCTGGATCTGGATCTGGATCTGGATAATAATGCGCAGGGCACCAAAGAAGGTGCATAACATGCATATTTGTTGGCTGTTGGGGGGACGGGGGAGCCGAGTGTGAAGGGGAGGGAAATGAATCAAGTGTAATTGTTAGTGTTGGTGTGTTGTGGTGACAAGTGAGTATGTATTTGTTTTTTGAATGTGTCTATTGTACCGCAATCTAAAATCTGTTGAGGGAGGCTGTTCCAGTCACGTATGGTGCGTGGAAAGTATGAGTGCTTGTATGCGTCAGTGTTAGTGTGATATGTTTGGTATTTATGAATGTGTGTGTTACGAGTACGTTGACTGTTTGCCTTGTGTAGGTATGTTTGTGGGTTAATGTCAATGTGAGTGTTTGTGATCTTGTACATAAGTGTAAGTCTGTGTGCTTGTCTGCGTATGTGAAGAGGTTCCATGTTTATCTGTTGTTTGATCCGTGTTGTGATGCCAGACGTTCGAGTGTAATTGTTTATAATGAACCTAGCCGCCTTGGTGTTGATTTGTTCTAACCTATCAATGTTTATGTGCGTGTAAGGATCCCACACCGTGGAGCAGTATTCCAGTGTTGGTCTCACAAGTGTGTCATAAGCTATGTGTTTAATGTCAGGTGTGCAGTTATGTAAATTCCTCCTCAGGAACCCCAGCGTTCTGTTGGCTGTGGCACTGATATGGTAAATGTGGTAAATGAGATAACCTGCTCCCCTTGTATGTCGGTAAATGTGATAAATGAAATAACCTACACCCCTTGTATGTCGGTAAATGTGATAAATGAGATAACCTACACCCCTTGAATGTCGGTAAATGTGATAAATGAGGTAACCTGCACCCCTTGTATGTCAGTAAATGTGATAAATGAGATAACCTAAACCCCTTGTATGTCGATAGATGTGATAAATGAGATAACCTACACCCCTTGTATGTCGATAAATGTGATAAATGAGATAACCTACACCCCTTGTATGTCGATAAATGTGATAAATGAGATAACCTACACCCCTTGTATGTCGATATACGTGATAAATGAGATAACCTACACCCCTTGTATGTCGATAAATGTGATAAATGAGATAACCTACACCCCTTGTATGTCGATATACGTGATAAATGAGATAACCTACACCCCTTGTATGTCGATAAATGTGATAAATGAGATAACCTACACCCCTTATATGTCGATAAATGTGATAAATGAGATAACCTACACTCTCTTCTGATTGATGGTAATGTTTCTGACATTCTCTCAATTTAATGGTAGGCTATCTGAATTATGGGGTCCATGTCATTTTTAAATTTGGCCATTTTCCCTTAAAAGCTGCCATGCTGTCTTGCCGCCATATCTTACCTGGACAAACTACGATATCAACACTGTGTTTTAAACATCGGGTTCCACGCATGCGCAGATCAGGATGGGATGTCTTTGGATACGTGGATGACAGATGACACAACACCGGCTCACTTAAAATCAAAACCTTATTGCTTATGTTCTTCTTGTAACTAATTTATTTATGGACCAATATCTGTTATTCAGAAAGCTATTTAATCAGGAAAGATAGGAAATTAATGGTCACTATCGCTAGATAGGTGTTTCTTGTAATTCTTATTTTAAAAAATAATAGTAATTATTATAAATTTTATTGATCGGATGATCGGAATGGTGATCGGATCAGCAGTACTTGAAAAATGATCGGATGATCGGAATCGGATCAGTTGCCCAAACTGATCGGATGATCGGGGATCGGAACAGCAAAAAAGTGAAGTGATCGATGCCCACCACTGCTGTTTGCTAATGTTCAGCATTTTATATTAATATTTTTGTTTGGTGTTGTCCATCGTTATCCGTCATTATTTCTTGTTTGCTGTTGTCCGTCGTTCCTGTATGTATATTTCTGACACATGTCTCCCCTACACTTACTCTGCCCTCACCAATATATTCACCTTCTTTTTTGTCCAGTCTTCCTCGGCCTATGTTTCAAGCACTTCAATACTTTCTTATTAATTTTTTTCTGATTTTGCTTGACTCAATATTACTCCACTCTCACCTCACACATTTCCCTCATTCTTTGCCTTCTATTTTTTTCTGCTTTCAGCCGAATAATTAAACTCGCCAGTGATTCAACTTTTAATGTTAAGATATTTCCTTTTATTTTTGTTGCTATTGTTTGTTTCCCTTCCACATGCCCTGCCGTCACCACCTGATGTTTACCTTCTTTTTTTCTTTCTTTCCTCTTTTAGGCACAGCACATATAAATTTTTTTTTTATCGTTTTTATACTATGTATTTTTACTTTTTTTTTTTTTCTTTTCGAGCTCTGCTTCATCTATTTCCCTCATCGCTTTTTATTTTAGTTTTGTTTCCATTTAAATAATCTAATTCACCAGTGCAACCCCGCTTACTATCTTTATATTATTTGATGTATTCATAATGCCATCAACTACCATTTTCTGACTGACTGAGCCGCGTTACTGGAACCACTATTCAACTTCATCCGTTGCTGATATATATTTTAACACTGCCTTGCTATCTATGTGCTTTTCGCTCACCCGTTCACCTTTTCATCAGTGTACCTCATTTTTTTTCTGTAACTAATCAAAACGCATCAGTAAAAACCTTACTTGGGCTAATTTATGACTTTCTCATAACTTCATTCCTTGAACTCACAAACTGACCATCTTTAACACATTTTGCCTTCACCTTTACTTTCTAATACTAATTTCAATGTTTCATATATAAGAAAAGATGTTCCCATTCATATTTTTTTTTTCATTTTAGTATATTTATAACACTATCCAGCCGTCCACGCGCCTTGCATTGACTTATTCACCTTTTAATCAATTTGTCGCTACCATTTTTTCTCTTCGTAATTAAAATCCGTTACTGAAAACTTTATTCGTTCTTTTCGTTGATGATATATTTCTGACATCTTTTTCCTTCCTTACTCTTTGCAGTCACCTCCAGGACACCTTTTGGAGCTCAACACGTATATATCTTTCTTTCTTTTTTTGTGTGTGTATTTTACAACAAAGGAGACAACTCAAAGACACTAAAAAAGGAAACAATAATAAAAAAAGCCCAGTACTTGCTGCTCCTAAAAATAATCCAAAGAGGTGCCCGAAAGAGAGGTCAATTTCGGGAGGAGAGGTGTCCAGATACCCTCCTCTTGAAAGATTTCAAGTCGTAGGCAGGAGGAAATACAAATGAAGGAAGATTGTTCCAGAGTTTACCAGCGTGAGGGATGAAAGAGTGAAGATGCTGGTTAACTCTTGCATAAGGGGTTTGGACAGTATAGGGATGAGCATGAGTAAAAAGTCTTGTGCAGCGGGGCCGCGGGAAGGGGGGAGGCATGCAGTTAGCAAGTTCAGAAGAGTAGTGAGCGTGAAAATTTCGATAGAAGATGGAAAGAGAGGCAACATGGCGGCGAAAATTAAGAGGTAGAAGAAAGCTGATGAGACGAAGAGCCTTGACTCCACTCTGTCCAAGAGAGAGCTGTGTGAGTGGAGCCCCCCCACACGTGAGAGGCATACTCCATACGAAGGTGGACAAGGCCCCTGTATATGAATAGCAACTGTGCGGGGGAGAAGAACTGGCGGAGACGATACAGAACGCCCAACCTCGAGGAAGCTGATTTAGTGAGAGAAGAGATGTGAAGTTTCCAGTTAAGATTTTGAGTTAAGGATAGACCGAGGATGTTTAATGTTAAAGATGGTGACAGCTGAGTGTTGTCGAAAAATAGGGATTAGGTGTTTGGAAGATTGTGTCGAGTTGATAGGTAGATAAATTGGATTTTTGAGGCATTGAAGGACACAAGGTTCCTTTTACCCCAATCGGAAATTATAGTAAGGCCTGAGGTTAAGCGTTCTGCAGCCTCCAGCCTGGAGTCATGTATTTCCTGTTGAGAGAGTCTTCTGTTGAAAGAAGTTGAATAATGCAGAGTGGAGTCATCAGCGTATGAGTGGATAGGACAGTTTGTTATGGGAAGAATATCATTTATGAATAACAGGAAGAGAGTGGGTGATAGGACAGAGCCCTGTGGAACACCACTGTTAATAGGTTTAGGGGAAGAACAGTGACCGTCTACCACAGCAGAGATAGAACGGCCGGAAAGGAAACTGGAGATAAAGGAACAGAGAGAAGGATAGAATCCGAAAGAGGGCAGTTTAGATAGCAAAGACTTGTGCCAGACTCTATCGAAGGCTTTCGATATGTCTAGCGCAACTGAGAAAGTTTCACCGAAAATGCCAAAAGAGGATGACCAAGAATCAGTTAAGAGAGCAAGAAGATCGCCAGTAGAACGCCCCTTTCGGAACCCACACTGGCAATCAGATACAAGGTTAGAAGTGGAAAGGTGCTTTTGAATCTTCCGGTTAAGGATTGATTCAAAAGCTTTAGATAGAAAGGAAAGGAAAGCTATAGGGCGGTAGTTTGAAGGATTGGAACGGTCACCCTTCTTAGGCACAGGCTGTACGAAGGCGTACTTCCAGCAGGAAGGAAAGGTAGATGTTGATAGGCAGAGGCGAAAGAGTTTGACCAGGCAGGGTGTCAGCACGAAAGCACAGTTTTTAAGGAAAGGAAAGCTATAGGGCGGTAGTTTGAAGGATTGGAACGGTCACCCTTCTTAGGTCCATAAGCCTTCTGAGAGTTTTTATCACTTGACGGTACCATTTCCTCTCCTTACTCATTAAAATCCGTTACTGAAAACATCATTCGTTCACATAAGTTGTGAATATATTCCCGGTACTTTTTCCTTCCATACCTTTTGCATTCACTTCTTACACTCTTTGGAATTTTCTTTTAGTTTTTTTTAATTAATTGTCATGCGTCACTGAAAACATTATTCTCACTTTTATCCTTTCCTAATAAACTTTTTTTCTGCTTCTTATGACCTTTGCTTCTGTTTCATTATCTTCTATTATTTAGGTCGCTTCCATCCTTGTCTCCAACACGCTTATTAAAGCATCAGATAAATATTTTTCTTTTGCCGACTGCGATTATAATTTCTTTGCATTCATTTCATATTTTTCTTTTCCGTCCTCATATTTTCAACTAAATCATATAATAGATAGACAAACTAAAATTTTTACTGTTAATAATTTAGTTCGTTGTAGATTTTATTCATTTACATATTTGTTTGTTTATATTTTCCTCCCCACATGCCACCACTTTTCCTGTTCCTCCCTCCCCTGTCCTCCACCTCTTATGTTTTTCACTCTCCTCCACCTCTCCTGTTCCTCCCTATCCCTCTCCTCCACCTTTAATCTCCACCACCTCCGCTGCGGTCCCGCCCTTCACACTCTCCTCCCATCAAGCATCCCATTCATCTCCCTTTCACCTCCACTCACGCCTTCCCTCTTCCTCCTCCTCTTCTTTTCTCTTCCCACTTCCACATTCTGCACTTCCTCCTCCTTCATCCTCTTTCTGCACTCACGCCACTCAGTCTTTCTCTCTCTTTCCTTTTCCTCATTCTTTTCTTTACTGTATTCATCATCTTCTCTTTTCCTCTTTAATCAATACTTAATTCTTCGTTCTCTTTTGTCTTCCTCTTTCTTATTTTTTTCACATTGTTTACTTTCCTCTTCATCCTTCATTCAGCACTCATCCTTCTTCTTTCTCCTTCCGTTTTTTCATTCACTCCTCCACCCTCTTTCTCTTTTCATTTCCATTTTTCATATTTTCCCTCTTTCTCATCCATTTTTCTTCCACATTCACAGCCAATCATCATTTCTTATTCTCTTTCTTCTTCCTTATTTTCACCCACTATCCCTACTTCTTCCTCTTTCTTCTACATTCACACCCACTCTCTTACCCTCGTTTTTTTTTTTTTTACTCACATTCACATCCACTTGTTTCCTTTTCTCTTTTTTTCTTTCTTCTATATACACACTGTGCCCACGTACCTTTTTCCTCTTTTTCCTTTCTTCCACATTCACATCTACTCGGCCTTTCTCTCCCTGTTCCATCTCCCACATTCTTCTGCTTCTATCGCACCCTCCTGTCAGGCTTAATTTTCAGCATTCCAGGACGTTTTTTTTCTTCCTAATTTTTTTTTACTTTCTTTCCGTCTCTCCGTTGGTCTTGCTGGGCCAACTTTCTTAACTCCTCTTTTTTTCCCGTCATCTACACCGCTGCCTAACCTTCTCACCTGCTATTTTCTCTATCTTGAGTTCTTTTTCCTTATATTTTTTTTGTAATATCTTTTTTATATTTCTATTTTCTAAAGATTTTCAAGATTAATTATTTCGATTTTCTGTTATTTTTTTCTAATCTCTAATTATTTTATTTTTATTTTGTTCCTTTCGTCTCTTCATGATGTTTTTGCCTCTTTCCTCTGCTTAACCGCTTAAAGATCAATTTATTTTACCTTATTCTTTCCTTACTTACCTGCCCTTTTCTTACCTGCTAACATCTTCAGTACTTAGCAATTTTTTATAATATATTTTATTTTTTCTCAAATCTCGTCTTATTTTAACTTTGTTGACCAGTTTTTGAAGATTTGTTTTATTTATTTTTTATCCCCATCACCCTAACACCATCCTTAGACTTTAATTTTTCCTTTGTGAAGTCTTTGTTTTTTCTCCTCTCCACTTTATATATATATTTTTCAAAGATTTATTTCGTTCATACCTTAACTGGCCACTCCCACCTGCCCGCCCTTCCTGCCCGCCATCACCCCCAAAATTCTCTCATTTCTCCCCCAAATCGCCCTACTTCATCACTCTCCCTCACCTCCATCCCCCCTTTCTTCTTCTCCCTTTCTTCTTAGCCACCATTCCTTCCCCTTACTTACTTTTTCCTTCCATTCCCTACCTTACCCATTCCCTCCTCAACCTCACCTACCTAACCTCAGCCATCAGTTTACCCCCTTCCCTCTCCTACCTTTGCTCCTCCATCACCTTACTCCCTTCTTCTTCTTCTCTCCCTTCCTTCTTACCCCCCCTTCCTTCCCTTTACTTTCCCGCGCCCACCACTAACCTCCGTCCCCTTCCCCTCTCCTCCTTCTCCCTCTTCTTTTCTGTCCATTACCTTCTCCATCCTCTTTCTTCTCCCCCTTCCTTCTTAACCCCATTCCTTCCCCTCATTAACCCTCACCACTAACCCCAACCATCAATTAACCCCCCTTCCCTTCCGTTCACTCTCCCTCTTCTCTACTCCCTCGTACCTCCTCCACTCCCTTTCTTCTCCCCCTTCCTTCTTACCCCCCATTCCTTCCCCTTTCTTTTTCTTACCTACCACTTTCCCCAACCATCAATTTCCCCCCTTCCCCTCCCCTTCTTCTGTCCCTTTTTTCTCCTCCCACTTGTCTCCTTCACCATCGTAATCTCCCCTCCCTCTTCCTCCTGTTCGCTCTCCACTTTCGTCCCTTACCTCACCCTCCCCTTCTTTCTAATACTCCTGCACAACAAACTCGTCAACTGTATTTTCTGAGGTCAAAAGCGAACCTTCACAAGGGTTCAAAAAGGTAAAGAAGCCAAAAAATACACTGAAGTTTATATGCGTTCCCCCTTCGGCAAACCCCGTGACCTGTTTTTAGTGGGTCGAGAGAAAACGGGACAAACTTTAGCCGGTCAATCCATCTTGAGAATCTATAAAGTTTAGCGCCATTATAAGGTTGTCGAGAGATTTTCCGGCCAGTACACACTACTACTTCTACCACCACCACCACCGCCACCACCACCACCAAAACCACCACCACCACCAAAACCACCACCACCACTACCGCCAGGGAAAGGGGACATGTAATATGATATATAAAAAAAGAAAATATAAAAAGTAAACAATAAACATGTAAATAAAAAAAGTGTACAAGTGAGCAGGTCGAGCGCTAAAGAAAGTAAAACCAACCCTCCTCACACTGGCCTTCCCGGCACAGAACAATGCCATCGCCGCGCCGCTCATCCCTGCTGTACAGTGAGCGTCGCGAGTCAAGGAATACATAGGCATACATAGGAAGAACAGACACCAGAAGACCTCTCGGTCTATGGCGAGGGTGTCTGTTTACTACCGCTTCTACTAGTAATCTACGTGTGGTAGGACAGGATAGAATATATGAAGGCTCCTCCCTACCCACCTCTCCCTCCGGAAACGTGCTGGTAGGAAATAGTTAGAAGAGAACACCATGTGCCTTTAAGGAAGAAAGAGACATGGAAATTTTACAGGAAAGAGAGAAATAAGAGGAAAATACTACCCTTAACTTACGTTACTGGTGACCTAAGCTGTGGGGGAAATTATTAAGTTGTCAGGCTGGCGCTGTGCTGCAGTGTGCCTGAAACATACGAAAAGGGTCAATAAAATCAAATATCCCTGAACTACTTAACCAATGAAGACTTGAAGCTATTGATACTCTGTGCGCTAACTACTGACGGTGGGAGTCTATTACAGTGATCGACGACTCTATTATTGAAATAATGTGTTACATCTAGTTCCCTTTAACTTCATACCGTTGCTGTGTGTTATGTGTTGGGCCTCTCTGAAATATACTTTCTGGGTTGATGTTTTCGAATCTATTAAGGATTTTGAACACTTTTATTAAGGGGGCGACTACGGGGGGTCCTCCTGCGCATATGGTACATCCAATAGCTTTGAAATCTTAGTATGTTGTTTGTTACCGTAAAGGTAACTCGGGTGAAGTTTAGGAGAGACTCAAACAAAGCGTATTTTTCGTTTTTTTTGTTTTTTTTTGTTTCACAGGCTTTATTTTTCAGTTAATCGGTTTGAAAAAAAATACCATAGAAACTTTGTTAACCTATCTACATTTTGTTGGAAGTGACTTTTTTATTTTTTTTGTTTTGTCTTCGAAGAAAAAAAATAAAATCTTTTGTCATTTATCATTTTCTCCTCTCTGTGTCCCGTTTTCTTTTAACATTATTGAAAATCTATTTCCAACAAAAAATTGCCCTTTAGTTGTAGCTTCAACTGATACCAAACAAAAGTACATCAGACTTTTTACTGATTTTGTGAAATTATTTTAAGTTTAAAAAACTAATTTTCGAGATATTGGCTCTTAAAGATATTTTTACATTTCATTCCTGTCTTGCCATTTGCATTTATTTGATTGGCATGAAATTTTCACATATTATTGTGTATATCTTGTTGACTTACTGGAGAATGATCAGGCGTCTGGGCCCGCGGCACTCCCTCGTAGCGCGAGTGCCGCGGGAGTGCCTTGTGGGAGTGCCTTGCCTCTACGCTACTCTCTTGCTTGTTTTCTGAGGTTTGGCCGCTCCATAAGCCCTCTTGATGTTGGTGACTCTTTTTCTGGTTGCCTTGCGCTTGTACATCATTTGTAAGGACGTTTTTTGTCTGGAGAGGAGAGAAAAGTACGACATACTTTTCCCGTCTGTGTCTCGCTTGGCACTGGCGCGGTGGCACCTCTCTTCCTCCCCTGCCTCTCCGCGCGAAAAGAGGATGACAGATGACAACATTTACGAAGAAATAAAATATTTTAATGCAATTTTTACGTATATACGAATGATACCGCATATGTTGACATGAGCGTCTTATGACGCGCATGTCCGACTATGACGCAAAAGCCCCCCCAGGGGGGAGGGGTTTTAATTTTACGAAAACAAACCTCACCACATGGTAATTTAGGGTTTCCCGGCCACGCTGAGCGAAAAACATATACTCGTCCGATTTTAAATATATTCGTCAAAAAATACCCCGTAGTCGCCCCCCTTAGGTCCCCTCTTACCCTTCGCTTTTTTTTAAGGAAAACATGTCTAAACGCTTTAAACGCTCGTCATACGGCAAATTACGGAACGCTGGATTTTTTTTGGTTGCTCGTCTCTGTATCTTTTCTAGCAAAATTTGATATTTGATTTAATTCGGTGACCAGAACTGGACGGCGTATTCTAGATGTGGTCTTGCAAATGCTGAATATAATCTCTTCATAAGATCGGGTGATTTATAATCAAAGTTTCTTGAGATTAGTCCTAACATCAAATTGTCTTTTTTTCCTCGCCGCAGTACATTGATTGCTCATTTCGAGAGTGTTACTGATAATTACACCAAGATCTTTTTTCTTGTTTTACTTCGCTGAGCTCATGTCATTGAATCTGATATTTAAAGTTAGGGTTCTTTTCACCTATGTGCATTAATTTACATTTATCTAAGTTGAAACACGTTTGCCACTTGTCGCTCCAATCGGCAAGTCTTGTTACATCTGATTGAATATCCTTGCAATTTTTACTGTTCGTTACCGTATCTCCTAATTTTCTGTCATCGGCGAATTTGGCTACTTTTGATTGGATATCAGTCTCTAAATCGTTCACGTAAATAATGAATAGTGTTGGCCCCAGGACCGATCCTTATGGCACGCCACTGGTTACCTGTTGCCAATCGGATGCTTCACCATTGAGAACTACACGCTCTTGTCTATCTCTGAGCCAGTCATGAATCCGTGCGCACAGGTGGTCACTTATACCGTGGGAACGCAGTTTTGAAATAAGCCTAACGTAGGGAACTTTATCGAACGCTTTCTGAAAGTCTAGGTAAATTATATCATATGGGGCTCAGGGGTCCCAGCTGGAGTATACGTCATTGAAGAAAGTTAATAAGTTGGTGAGGCAAGATCGGTTACTACGAAATCCGTGCTGATTATCAGTTAACATATCATTTGTTTCGAGGAACATGATGACTTTATCCCTGATTATTTTGTTGAATAGTTTAATTAGGACAGACGTAAGGCTGATAGGACGATAATTACTGGCTTGTTTTTTATCTCCTTTTTTAAAGATCGAGGTAACATTGGCTCTTTTCCACGCAAGAAGCACGCTTGCCTGTGCTAATGACCTGTTGAACATTAACGTTATAGGTAATTCTAGCTGTTGGCTACATTCTCTTAACCCCTTCAATACAAGCAGACAAAACATAACCTCCATGCCATATCCTGGTTTTACAGACTACGTAGAATAGTCCAATGACCATGACCATGACACGCAGCGTCAGCGTCTCTATATCGAGGAAATGAAGAACTAATCATATACTGCGTCATCACTTAATACGCGAGGTGATAAATTGTCGGGACCCGGAGATTTATTTGGATCTATTTTTTGCAGGTACGCACGCACTTCACTGATATCAATTTAGGTCAACGTAAGCTTATGCTTTTCGGGGCCTTGGAAAGTATTCTTCGTGGCGGGGATCGATGTCATGTTCTCTTTTGTGAATACGCTACTGAAAGTTGAGTTGAGAACCGAAGCCATGCCTTTATCATCGCTAACTGTGTCGCCATTTTCTAATAGTGGGTCGATATTATTTTGAATTTTTTTTTTCTCTCTTATGTAACTGAAAAATAATCTTGGATTCTTCTTAGCCTGAAGTGATATTTTCATCTCATACTCGCGTTTCTGTTTTCTGATTTTCTTTTCGCACTCTCTCTTGATGTTGATATAATTTGTATAATCCTGTGAATTGTGTGCCAGTTTATATTTCTTATACAATTTTCTTTTTTCGACGATGATTTTCTGTAGGGAATTAGTCATCCACAACGGCTTGTGGTTCTCTGTATTTCGTGGCTTAAGTGGGATGAATTTATTTACGCTGACGTTATTGAGCAAATGGTTCCAATTTACTGATGCTAAGTCTTTTCTTAGGTCCATAAAATTCGTTTTACTATAGTTAGGCATTAGAAGTGAGTTTTCTCTTGCTTCTGTTTCAGTATTTAAGACACATCTGATAATAATGTGCTCGCTGCTTGCAAATGGCTCGCCGACCTCACAGGCATTAATGAGATAACTGTCGGTCGTAAAGACTAAATCAAGAATGTTGTTTCATCGTGTCGGCGTGGTAACTGTTTGATAAAGAAATGTTTCTTGCGCAAAGTTTACTAATCTAGAGCCTTCTCTATCGCTAGAGAGGTTAGACCAGTTAGCGGAGGGGTTTTAAAGTCACCGCATATTACCGCATTTCTATTTCCGATAATACTATTTATTTCTGCGTAGAGATTTCCATGAATGTCTTCATTTGATTTAGGAGGTCGGTAAATTACGCCCAGAATATACTTCTGATTTTTAATCGTCACTTGTACATATAAAGAATCATATGCTTCTGTCTCGGTTGTGTTAAGCTGAATGACTTCTAAATTACTTCTCGCATATATTATTACACCACCACCCTTCTTGTGTAGACGACACTTAGCAAACGCATTGTAACCATTAATTGCCCCTTCACTTAACTGATGCTTGTCACGTGTATTCAACCATGTTTCTGTGATCAAAATGAAGTCGGGTTTTTCAGAAATTGCATGTATTATCAAGTGGCTACGCTTCAAAATAATGCTACGGGCATTTACATAGCAGATATTTAATTTATTCGCCGAGTGTGCACCATATATGAACTGTTTTTTCATTGGAATACTGCTTCCGCCCTGACTATCTATAACTACCTCTACCTCATCAACCACCTGTGTGGCTGTTGACCTGACCGCTACCTCAGTATTCCCCACCTGGGGGTCTGGTGACCTGACGTCCTCCTCAACACTACACACCTCTACTTCCCCCCTCACCTGAGACCTGACACTCCTACCTCCGTGGACCTCACTGTCTGGGTGATGACTCCTTCCAGCCAAGCCGGAAGTTTCCGCACCTCGTTCCCGCTGCACCTGACTTCCCTTTAACTCTGACAAAACTTCCTCATCTAACACCCTGCCCAGCCTCGCCTTGCCTACACAATTTAGGTGAAGTCCATCGTTATCAAACAAGCTCCTGTTATGAATAAAGTGATCCCAGACGTCCACAAACATGACTCCCTCACTACTACACAAATCCTTGACACGTTCGTTAATCCCCAGCATTCTATTGAGAATGAGGGAACTAACATCATGCCGAGGGAGCAAACCACACACAACTGAACGCCGCCTGCTGTCCCTCAACTTACCGACAAACTTCCTATACTTGTCTACAATCTCCTCACTACATTGTTTGTTCCGACCAGGTAAACAAACACTGTCTCCTCTGAGGTAGTGACGACAAAGTCGTCAACCTTTTCAGCTACATGCTCAATTCAACGCCCAGGGAAAACTACATGCCTGCGTCTCTCTCCCTTCCTACAAAACTCCTGGTCCTGCTGTCTAACTAAACTATCCCCGACAAGAACGATGCTAGGATCGCTCTCAACTTGGTCTCCTAGCACCTGGAACCTGTTCCTCGTCACGACACCACTGTAACTAACATCTGCCTCTGCAGCCTTACTCCCATTTATAACCGTGAAGAGAGTCAGCGCTAAGAAAATTATTGTGGAGGTTTTCCGAGAACGCGTCTTATAACCAAGATCTTCTCTTTCGTAAATATTATATTTAGGTTTGTAGTGTGCGTACATGAAGATTGATATGTAAAAAAAATATCCGATTGTTTTTAGTTTATTTATTGTATTTTTAGTTTTATTTTGAAAGTTGTAGGTTAAAGAAGAAAAGGATGTAGCAATGGTCGAAGGAAGCCTGTTGAAACAGTATGAAAAGCTATTCGGTTTTAGAAACAATAAAAATAACAATAATTTTTTAGGTGACCGTCAACGAAATATAAAAGAGAAAGAAAAATATTTTGTGTTTGATCCGATACGTAATATGTCGCATTGTTGAAATAATGAAAAATAACGACTCGCCTCTAGAGAAGTAACAATAACTATGAGGAAAATATATTGTGGCGCTGTCAATAGAGATTAAACTTACTTGAACTGTCAGGTGTCGTGGCCTGCTTTCTCTTTTTTTGAATAAAACCATTTCTCCTTAAGGTGGAAAGTCATTTTTGCGGTTGAAAAAAATCTTTTTTTTTTAAATCTCAGTATGAACTAGCGCGGCTAGTGCGAAGGTAATGCGCCGGACTGCCAAGCGTTAAGAGCGTCATGGTGGCCTTTAATTAAATACCTACTACCCTACGCACGGGGGATTTAAACATATATATTGTCACTTCTCTTTGTGTATCTTCTATTTGCATCCTCCTTTTCCGATTTTTTTGTGATTATATGTAATTATGGTACTGTATGATAGTCTCTCCACATCTCCACGCGGGAAGAGTGTGTAGCGGAGAGGCAATATTGATTCTGTGGAGCGGGAGGGTACACGCGCTCTGCACTCACACGTGCGTTTATTTTTGGCCTGCTTATACCGTCTTCCAGTGGATTTTCAGACACTATGGGGAAGCGGAAAACAAAAGGCAGTGAATGGAGTGAGTCTTCAAAGAAACGTATGAAGGTGTACTGGGAGAAAGTGAAAGAGGAAAAAAGTGAAGATGCGGCAACACCACAGCTTAGTGTGGTGAAAGAGCTTCCTTGGAAATCTGACCTCTTGAACATTATCAGAAGAGTTAGATAAGGAACGAGACATAGTTGTGTTGTGCTAGAAAACATCTCTGTACCGTATATTGTCACCTAAACATAAAAGTGCGTTTTTCTCAAAATGAAAATTTTAAAGTAAAGATTTATATATCTCGACTTGTATCGGGACGATTTTTTTAATTTTTTTTCTACTGCATAATACTCAGAAAAGAATGATCTACAAAACTGCATATTGAGATTCGTTAATGTCGAAGTTTGTAAGATCTGTCATTTTTTTTTCGGTTGTTTTTACAGAAAAAAACTACCGCTAGAGTTGATTTTGTTTTGTGCACCTATTATTTGCGATATGCAAATGATAAGATGCAGTATTGTTCCGTTGGGTGTCTTTTAAATTTCATATAAAGGATATTCCTTTACTTTGAATAGTTTTCCGTGAATAAGAATTTTTTTGAGCATATGTAAAACTTTAAAAAAAAATATCCATCAATTTTTATGAAAATGAAAGCAGGGGTACCTCACAGTCTAGTGTTTAAACTATAAAAAAAAATCATTAGTCTAGATGAAAAATTACGCCCCAGGACATCAAAATGTCCGAACACGACCGTAAAAATGACTTTCCCCCTTAATAATCTCTTCCTTATCTTCATTTTCGAATTGCCTGGACTACTTTTAGATATTAATTAAAATGTCATGCGTATTCAACATTTAGCTGCTAGAGATTAAAAAGACATGAAGTTTACTATTTTTTTCTTTTTCTTTCTTTAACTTCAATCATTCCTCCTTCCTATTTTTTTTCTGTTTCTTTACCAATCTAATTTACGTGGATCACTTTTAGATAGTAATTAAAACGTCAGACACACATTCAACTTTTAGCTGCAAGAGAGGAAGAAACATCACCCCATCTCCCACCCGTCACCCCACTCCCTCACCTCATTCTTCTCGATGTCTCCCCAACCTCTCCCTATTCCTCTTACCTCCCATTAACCCATTCTTCCCTCCTCACCCCTCCCATTCCATCCCATATTCCCCCCCTCCACCTCATCTCCCTCACCTGGCGGGCCTAATTCACTTCCCGGCAGGTAATAATGACTTCAAGTATACACGGAACTCATGACTTTTAGCACGTGCAGCAATTAATACCCACTGATACCCTGTATTGATGACCAGGAGGAGGAGGGGGAGGAGGAGGAGGAGGAAGAAGATAAAAATAAAAGAGAAGAAAAAGAAGACAAGAAGAAAAAGAAAAAAAAAAGGAGAATAGTGAGAGTGAAAGTAAGAGTAAGAATAAAGAGTAAGGGAAAGAAGATGATGAAGAAGAGAAAGAAGAAGAGGTGGAGGAAGAAGAAGATGAGGAAGAAAGGGTAGGGGAGCGGAAATAGAATCAAGGAGAGAGCGAGAAAAAGGAGGAGGGGGAGCGGAGGAGGAGGAGAAAGAGGGGAAGGAGGAGAGATAAGAGGAACAAAATGTAGAGAAAGAGGAAACGGAAATAAAGGAAGAATAAATTGAAACTGAGGATGAGGATGAGGAGTAGAAATAGAAGGAAGAAAAAAAGGAGGAGAAATAGGAGGGGTTGGAGGAAGAGGAGAAGAAGGTAAAGGAAAATAAAGTGATAAGGATAGCAAGGAACAGAAGAGAGAGAGAGAGAGAGAGAGAGAGAGAGAGAGAGAGAGAGAGAGAGATATATACCGACACAGCCAGACATAAAAATCCCAATTACGTCGTCATCATCACTAGATCGTTCAACACCTGCCCACTAGTGACTCCTAATGACCAGGTGTGGCGTGACGGACAGGTGCAGGTGTTTGGACAGGTGAAGGGCCGGCTCAGAGTTTTGATAACCAATTATCACCTGGAGCTAATGGAGACAGGTGGGAGGGGAAGGGGGGCAGCGTAAAGGTAAAGGTGTAAAGGATTAGTTAATGAGAGTTGATCTGCAGGTGATTAGTGCAGGTGGAGCTGCTGGCGCACCTTTCTTTAATTATTGTCCCAATATCACCTGGACTTAGTGGGTGCCGTTGGTGGGAGGGAGAGAAAGAAAGAAGGAATTCAAGAGAGAGGGATCAGGAAGAATAGGGCAGGAAGGTAGAGGAAGAGGGAAAGGGAAAGGAAATATGAGAAGGAAAATATTTTGGAGGAAAAGGATGTAGAGGAAGAAAAGAGAGAGAAATATGTGGAGAATAGTTAGGTATAGGGAGAGGAAAAGGAAAGAGAGAGCAGGAAGGTATAGGAGGAGGAAGAGGAAAAGGAAAGAAAATGTTAGAAAGAGGATGTACAGGAGGAAAAAATGAACACCAAGGAAGAATAGGGGGAGGAATAAGAGAGGGTCGATGAGGTAGAGGAAGAGGAGAGGGGATAGAAGGTAGATATGGACGGAAAGGAAGAAGGAATGGAGGAATAGAACAGGTACAGTGAGGCACAGGAAAGAGAAGGAATAAGAGGAGGATGGGAGAGAGGGAGAGAGAATTACATAGAATTACATAGAAAATCAGACCACACAGACCCCATGGTCCAGACTAGGACACTAGGTGGTCTGTCCTTAAACCTAAGTGATTTTACATTAATCAGAAGGCTCCAAAACGTTGCATTTCTACTCTAGTTGATATTAAGTTGAAGGAAGTGACGGTCGAGCTTTTTTTTGAAGGAGTCAATCGTGTTACACTGGACCACTGATAAGAACATAAGGACATAGGGAAACTGCAAGAGGCCGGGTGGCCTACACAGGGCAGCTCCAGAATCCCCCCCACTACTCACGGTGGGCGAGATGTAGTTACAGGGGTTACAGGTAGAGGCTTGATCCTCGTTATACCGGCGGTACCCAGGCACGCATCCAGCACCCCGTCACCTTACTGCACCCACAGCTCACTGCCACCTGTCGTCCTCGTCCATGTAGCTATCCAGTCTACTCTTAAAACAAGCTATCGTCCCTGCACTAACTATGTGATTGCTGAGTCTATTCCATTCCCCCACCACCCTATTACTAAACCAATTCTTGCCTATATCTCTCCTAAATCTATACTTTTCTAATTTAAATCTATTACTGCGAGTTATATCCTGTTGGCTAATTCTCAGTACTTTACTTATATCGCCTTTGTTGTAACCCTTGACCCATTTGAATACTTCCATCAGATCTCCCCGCACTCTTCGTCTTTCTAGTAAATGTAAGTTTAGATGTTTCAGCCTATTTTGATATGGGAGGTTCCTCAGCCCCTGAATCATTTTGGTCATCCTCCTCTGAACTGATTCTAGCAAGTTGATGTCTATTCTGTAGTGTGGGCACCAAAACTGGACAGCATAATCTAAGTGTGGCCTAACTAACGCTAAATAGAGTCTGAGGATGACCTCTGCACTCCTGTTGGTTACCGTCCTGTTAATAAAGCCTAATACCCTGTTAGCTCTATTCCTCGCACTAATACATTGCTTCCTTAGTTTTAGGTCAGAGTTCACTAACACTCCCAAATCCCTTTCACATTCAGACCTGCCTCTCACTGTGGAGTCTAAACTACACCCGTGTAATGGGTTGCGTGTTCCTACACTAAGTACGCTACACTTGGTGATGTTAAAATTCATCTGCCATTTCTCTGACCAAGCTGACAGTTTGTTGAGATCCTCCTGCAGTGCTCTAGCATCCTCCCCTGTCCTAATAGTGCGTCCTATTTTGGTGTCATCTGCAATTTTACCTATGTCACTGGTTATCCCATTGTCTATGTCATTGATGTAGATAATGAATAGAAGCGGGCCTAAAACTGAACCTTGAGGAACCCCACTGGTAACATTACCCCATTCGGATTTTTTACCGTTAATGGTAACCCTCTGTTTCCTGTCGCTAATCCACGCCTTAATCCAATCAAATACTTTCCCTCTTATCCCATGAGCCCTGACTTTTTTTAACAGTCTCTGGCGAGGTACCTTATCGAAGGCCTTACTAAAATCAAGATAAACCACATCATAGCTCTCATCATTGTCAGCTGCCTCGTATACTCTATTGTAAAAGGATATAAGATTAGTGAGGCACGACTTTCCTTTAGTAAACCCATGCTGTGAGTCGTGAATTAAACTAGGTCTGTCTATATGGTCCCTAATACTATCAGCTATTATTGACTCAATCATTTTTCCTATAACTGACGTCAAACTAATCGGCCTATTAGTTTTCCATAGAAGATTTGTCTCCCTTCTTAAATATTGGAATAACGTGTGCCTGCCTCCATGAAACAGGCACCACCCCTGTGTCTAGTGACTTCCTAAATACTTCTGTTAACTGCCTACTTATTTCATTTTCGCATTCCTTTATTACCCTGGGGAAAAGTTCATCTGGCCCTGGCGCCTTAGTGACTTTAAGTCTATCTATCTGTCTAATCACGAGCTCCCTACTTATGTTGATGTCGGTTAATTCTTCTACCTCTTCTCCCCTGTAGATCTGTTCTCCCTGAAGTATATCATCTAATCTTTCCTTGGTAAATACAGTTAAGAAATATTTATTTAACGCCTCGCTCATTTCCTCATCACTATCAATCAGTGATCCTCCTGACTTAAGCGGCCCTATCTTATCCCTAACCTTGGTCTTATAAAGCTGAAAGAAGCCCTTTGGACTGGTCTTTGCTTCCCTGGCAATTCTAATCTCATAATTACGTTTTGCCATACGTATGTTTTTCTTTACTGCTCTAGCTAAATCATTGTAACTATCCCTTAGGTGAGTTTCCCCCCTTTTAATTCTAACATATAGTCTTCTTTTCCTTCCTATTTCAGTTTTTAGCCTGTCTGTCATCCATCTCGGGTAATTACCTGTTGACCTGACTTCCCTGTGAGGTATGAACTGTTTCTGTCCTAATTTAATCTCCCTGACCAGACTTCTGATCTCACTCCCCTAAGCTTCTGCAGCTGATTTCTTAACCCCTCATAGTCTGCCTTCCTGAAGTCAGGTATTAATGTGTTGTTACTGCTTACTCTATCCTCCCATTTAATATTAAATCTAATTTCCTTATGATCACTGTTACCTAATGAATCCCCAACCTCAGTGTTGCTTATTAGGTCCTCTCTATTAGTTAACAACAAATGCAAAATATTTTCTTCCCTCGTTGGTGTTCTAATTAACTGCTTAAGGAAACTATCCTGTATCACATCTAACAAATCCTGTGCCTCTTGGTCTCCGGATAAAGTATCCCACTCTTATGTTTCTATAATTGAAATCCCCAATTACACACACATTCCTATATCTTTACGCCCTACTAATTTCTTGTAAAAGGGGTTGGCTACTGTCCCTGGTAAGGTTGGGCGGTCTGTAAAGTACTCCGATGACAAGCTTCTCCTTCCTACCTATTGTTTCTACCCAGAGGGATTCTGTATTGCTATCTTCCTTTATTGAGTTGTTAATGACACACTTAAGATTGTCCCTGACGAAGAGTGCGACCCCACCCCCCTTCCTGCATATTCGATCTTGGTGGAATAACTTATATCCTTCAATCTCTAATTCCGGGAGAACGTGCCTGTCTGCAGTGTTTATCCATGACTCTGTGATAGCTATCATATCAAATTTCTCTACGCACGCCTTTCCCCTCAATAAATTTATCTTATTCCTAATACTTCTACTGTTTGTATAGTACACATTTAGATCTACCCCTTGCCTTACCCTGCGGCCGCTATTATTATTACTACATTTAGTGCTCCCACTTGGTATTGCCATCTTAGGCCCCTTCTTACTTACCCTAAAAAGGGCCCTAAATCCACGTTCAAGGGCATCAGACAAGATCTGTACCCCCTCCCATGAAAGGTGAACCCCGTCCCTCTGGTATAGGTGGTTCTTGCCAAAGAAACTGTCCCAGGCGTCGACAAATTTCCATCCATTGGCTTTGCAATAATCTGCCAACTTGCAGTTTAATGCAATAGCCCTGGAGATCCAAATGGCACCAAAACGCCGCCTTGGCAGAACCCCACACACCACAGGAACCCCGCCTTTGCTCGTAATTCTTCGAATAGCCTCAGTGTAGCGACGCAGGAGCTGCTCACTACCTAACCTGCTTATGTCGTTCCCTCCTACGCTCAGGCAGACGATGGGTTTTATTCCCTCGCCTGACATGCACGACTCTACCCTGTCGCTGACATCCTTAATCCCCGCCCCAGGAAAACACACCCTTGTCCTACGTGTCCTATCTTTAGCACAGAAGGCCCTATCTAACAAACTGACCTGGCTGTCCCCAACAACCAAAATGTTACCTCTGGGCAGGGATTTGTCATCTGCCCTCCTCTCCTTCACCTCCTGCTCCTTCACTCCCTCCCTCAGCTCAGAGAGAACCTGGAAGGAGTTGCGGCACTCCACACCCGCTGTCGGGAACCAGAAAACGAACAAACAAGAGGAATAGCCATAACAGTACAGAGTAAACATCTCATAGGACAAACACTAACAAAGAGGGAAACAACGAGGATAAAGAAAACAGATGAATGAGAGATATACAAATGTGTAAACATCTGACAGGACAAACACTAACAAAAAGGGTGACATATATATAAGTGTAAACATCTCAAGTACAAAAGAGGGGAAACAACGAGGGTAAAGGAAAACAGATACCCAGACTCAGATACAGAAAACAGATGCCCAGTGGGCGTAGTCAGAAAGTGTGAACAACCATTGAAAAAGACTCTGACCCGTGACGTCAGTTGTGGCGACATGTTATGAGCCAATAATTTAACAGAAAAATCACTGTGGGAGTGTCTTAAGACTGACTCACGAATAGCAGGAGAAGTAAAACAATACAACATAATGAGCGAGCAGATGGGTGTGACAGGAAGTATTGGCCATTGGTTATGTAAAGAATTAAGGGCGTGTCAAGGATGTAAGTCCGCCTAAAGCAAAGAAAAATGTGGCCTAGAAATCAGTGGTATGAGTAGACCGAGCTTGGTTCTCGCCTCAAGCAGACCTGCTACTCACTCAGCCGAGGATGGCTGTTGTGATCTTAATCGTGAGTAGAAATTCGAGAATCTAAGGGAAACCGACTGTATTGTCCTGAGATTATAATGTAAGAGATGTGAAGTAGGATTGTGTGGGACAGGATTGTGATTATTTGTTTGCGATGTAAACCACTGGGTGTGGTAAAATAATGTGTTTCCATGACCTGTAGTAGATTATACTACAGGAATGTGTTATTAGGATTTTGTGAAGAGAGTACATAATGATTGTGATGTAAGCAGAGATATACAAACCACTGCTTGTGGAACGACGAGTGTTATTATTATTGGCAACAACTGAGCACATATTGTAGTATTATGTTTAATACGGGTCGTTTGTCATATGTTGCATCCATTGCTGAATATGCCAGTGTTATGATCGTCTGAGCATAGAATATTGCGTAAGCAATTACTTTTTCATTTAAATAAATGTATATTTTCCCGCAGGATTGGTCCGCTTCAGCTTTAAGCAGTTGCCATGGCTCTTGACTACCTGCCAGCCCCCATCTTGTGACGATGTACTATGTATGTCGCCTGTCTGAGGACCCGATGAACGAAGGACTCGATTTTCCTTCCTCATGGCCTCCACAGTCCACTCTAACTCTTCAATTCTCTCCAAGAGAGAATTTACTAACTCAACTGTATCCCTACCGGCCCCGCCTCCTCTCCTCATTGCACCACTGTAACTCATCCCACCAGACATGGTCACCCCAAGAGCTAGCCCGAGCACGTCCTATCACCTTGAGGACCTGAGGTGAACTGATGGTGGGAGCTTATTCCATTCTCGCACTACAGTGTTGGTGAATAAAAATTTGGTGCAGTCTGAATTTACTTGTCTACATCTGAGTTTTATGCCATTGTTCCTCATGCGCAAAGTGTCATCGATCATGAACAATGTTGATATGTCTACATTCGTGAAACCATTAAGTATTTTAAAATATTCGATCAGTTTTCCTCTTAGACGACGTTTCTCAAGAGAGAACATGTTTAGGATGGAAAGCCTTTCTTCGTAGGTTTTGTTGCGAAAGGAAGGGATCATTTTCGTTTCCCGACGCTGAACACCTTCTAATTTAGCAATATCCTTTGCATGGTGGGGAGACCAAAACTGTACCACATATTCCAAGTGGGGTCTGACTAAACTATTGTAGAGCGGAAGTATTACATCTTTATTCTTGAATAAAAAGTTTCTTTTAATGAATCCCAACATTCTGTTCATTGCTGTGAGAATTCTAGGTTTGACGCGATTTTGACTCCCAAGTCCTTGACGCATTGAACGCTTTTGAGTTTAACGCCGCGCATTTCGTAATCGAACTTCTTATTCCTCGTTCCAACTTGAAGGACCTGGCACTTGTCTACGTTAAAGGGCATCTCCCATCTATCCGACCAAACTGAAATTTTGTGCAAATCCTCTTGGAGGCTTTGCTTGTCTTCGTCAGTGAGAACCGAGTTACCAATCTTTGTGTCGTCTGCAAATTTACTAATGCGATTATTGAGTCCAACATCCACGTCGTTGATGTAAATAATGAAGAACACTGGGCCAAGAACCGAGTCCTGAGGGACGCCACTAGTGACCGGCGCCCACTCTGAGTTAAATCCGTCAATCACAACTCTTTGTTGTCTGTTGCTCAACCAACTCGCGATCCATTGGGTTACTTGACCGTCAATACCTATTTGCTTTAATTTGTAAAGTAATTTATGATGTGGGACTTTATCAAACGCTTTCTGGAAATCAAGATAGACTACGTCCAATGATTTGGTTACGTCATAAACAGTGAAGAGGTCGTTATAAAAGGTTAATAGGGTTGATAGGCAGGATCTTTTGTTTCGGAAGCCATGTTGCGAGTCCCCAGTTAATGAGTGGCTTTCAAGGTAACTCACAATTTTGTCTCTAATTATGCCCTCAAGTAGCTTACCTACAACCGAAGTTAGACTAATGGGCCTGTAATTACCTGGTACTTTTTGTCTCCTTTCTTAAAAATCGGTGTCACGTTAGCCTTTTTCCAATCCGAAGGGACGATGCCTTGTCGCAAGGACATATTGAATACGGTTGTGAGGGAGGAGAGTATTTCGCACTTTGTTTCTTTGAGCAGAGTTGGATATACTTTGTCAAGGCCAGGACTTTTATTTGTTTTAAGTGACTGGAGGGCTTTAAGGACTTCATCGGGTTTTATTTCAAAGTTAGGCAATGCATGCTCGGGATTTACATTAGTACTGGTGTTGTTGGTGGTGGTGGGAGGACTGTTATTATTAAACACCGAGGAAAAGTAATTGTTTAATAGGTTTGCAACGTGTTGGCTGTCAGTCACTAGTGCACCGTCGCTGTTTGTTAAGGGTCCAATTCCCCTTCTGATCGCCTTCCTGTTGTTTATGTAACTGAAGAAGGATTTCGGATTATTTTTACAGTTGGCTGCAATAGTTTCTTCATATCTACGCTTTGCCTGACGTACTAATCTGTTTATTTGCCGCCTGGCATCATTATAGAGACTAATGTTTTCGGGCGAGCTATGTTCTTTCTTTAATCTGTAAAACAATTTTCTCTCCTTGACTGAGTGTTTAATTTCGCTATTAAACCAAGGTGGGCTTTTATTAGTGTTAATTCGCTTCTCGCACAAGGAGACAAATGTATCCTGCTGAGTGAGTAAGTGATTTTTAAGGCTTAGCCAGGCGTCCTCTACATTGCCGTCATCTGATAGTCGCATTTCTATTAGTTTTCGTCGGATTTCTACGAAGTTGGCTCTTTTGAAATTGGGCACCTTTACTTTATTTTCAGTCACCGATGTTTGAGCTCTAATGTCAACGCGCACTAATTTATGATCGCAGGAACCGAGGTGTTCTCTTACCGTGACATTACTGACTAGGTTATCCTGGGTCGTTATAACAAGGTCGAGTATGTTATTTTGTCGAGTTGGCTCAGAAACCATTTGGCTTAGATAATTTTCTTCTAAAAATTCGATCATTCTATGTGACTCACCTTCTGTACCTGACAGTGTCGCCCAGTCGATATGGGGAAGGTTGAAGTCTCCTAATATCAGTGAGTCGCTGTTATTAGGTGACTGCCTTAAGACGCTGTACATTTCAAGATGAGGCATCGAGTGATTGCCCCGGAGGCCTGTAGGTGACAGATATATTTAAATTGACTTCTGCTGAGTTTACTCGCACGCACAAATGTTCAACGTTACTGTTTCTTGGTGTTTTGTCAGTGGGTTGAAAATAGCTTTTGACAAAAAGGGCGACGCCACCGCCTCTGCGGTTTACACGATCGTTGTTAAAGAGTCTGTAGCCATCTATGTTGTATTCGGAACTTAAATCAATATTTGTGGTGTCGATAAATGTTTCGGTTATAGCAATTACGTCAAAGTTTTCTGTCAGAGCAGGACATCGCAGTTCATCAAACTTGTTTCTTAGGCTACGCGCATTGAAACTAAGGACTCTTAGGTTATCTTTAGGCTTGGTAATAGAGGTGGTGGTACTGGCGGGTTCAATGTTACGAGTTTGTTGCGGTGTATGGTGTCTATTTACACGGGCGGGATGGAAGGACATGGCTGAGAGTCGTTTTTTGTTCGGGCGTTACGTACGGCGTCGTTGAGGAGCCTTCCGAATCAGGTTGCCCTGATGGGGGACAGGTGTATGCCGTCCCTTTGGAAAAGTTTACTCTGGCCGTAGAAATGGTCCCAGGCGTTAAAGAACTCGACGTCAAGCTCTCCGCAGAGAGTCTGTAGGCGGTTGTTGAGGCTGAAGGCCTTACTGTAGAAGTCGCTCTCATCCCACGTCCGTGGTAGAATTCCTGAAATCAAAATATTTTGGGATTTAGACTTATACTGCTGGATGAGCCTACGGTACTTGTCCAGCAGTTCCTCAGACCGGGTCGTGGTGACGTCGTTTGTACCTGTGTGGAGAACAAAGAGTGAGCCATTAGAGGCCTCAGCGGAGACCTCGTCCAGGGCAGCTCTGATGTCTTCAACACCAGCTCCAGGATAACAGTAGTTACGCCTAAGACGGGAGACTGTGCCACAGAATTCAACCACCTGATGGCGAGTCATAGAGTCACCGACCAAGAAGGTGCTCTGTTCCTCGTCCTCCTCCTCCAGTATGGCAAATCTGTTGTAGCAATGAGTAGGATAAATGGCTCTAGGGGCGGTTCTGGCTCCTCCTCTCACGGGAGTGAAGCCTTCGGCGTCAGCTTTACCGGTCCCCTGTTACATGTCTTCTTCGGAAGGTGGCTGGGCATCGACAGCAGGTGCGGAGGGTGATGAGGCGTCACTTGCAGCAGGGGCGACGATGTTGGCCTGGATAAACTCCTGCAAGGTTTCAACAGTACTTGTTAGTTCGGTGATCTTCTCGCCAGCCGTCAGCCTTTCGTCCTGTTGAAGGAGTCTCGTTTCCATCTGCTGTGTCAACAGGCAGATCTTGCAGACGGTCGATCGTCCTGAGAAGAAATGGCCAGAGAAGCTTTCTGTGCAAGTCGAGCATTTCTTTAGCGCCATCTTGGTAAGGAGGAGAGAGCAAGTGAGTAGTGTTTATCTATTTATTTGCTTTTCTTTTGCTTTTTCGTAGGGTAAAGGGACGCGAGCGTCAATAAGAGTGAATAAGTGTGTGTGTGTGTGTGAGAGAGAGAGAGAGAGAGAGAGAGAGAGAGAGAGAGAGAGAGAGAGAGAGAGAGAGAGAGAGAAGGAGGAGCAAGACGCGAGGAACGAGACGCTGTTGGGGGGGTAGTTAAGAAAATTGGTATCTCAGGGGGGGGGGGAGAGAGAGAGAGAGAGAGAGAGAGAGAGAGAGAGAGAGAGAGAGAGAGAGAGAGAGACAGAGAGGCGAAGAGACAGACAGACAGACGAACAGAGGCGAAGAGAGACAGACATAGTATAACAGAATTAACACATAATGATAAAGGTCACATGTCAAAGGTACAAAGACTAAGGTAATGGAAGGTATAGGGCCAGTAAACTCTCACTGCTGCAAGCAAAACAAAGATCCACAAGATTTCGACACAGGTGCGTATTCAACACACCATAAAAGTAATAATAGAGGGTGCATGTAAAGGTGTAATGGATTAATCATTGACGTGGATGCTGCAGGTAGAGTGTCATGAATGTCCAAAATTAATGAAGCACAAAATACAGACAGACATTTACCGGGTCACTGCACGCAAGGAAAAATTGTAACTGCAGTTGAAACACATGAGTTGCGTTTGCCTGAAAGATGAGTTGGTTAAGCAGCGCGGCCCGTGTCGCTCATGACGGGAATTGCAATTAAATATAATGCAAATGATAAAAGTTGGACAGTTGCTGGTAATACACATATGGAAAGTATAATTGAAATAATAAAAATGATAATAGCAATGACAATGAAAAATAGTGGTAGTAATATAATAAAAGTACCGGTAACAGTAGTAGTAGTAGTGGTGGTGGTGGTATTTATAGTAATAGTAGTAGTGTTGGTGGGAACTAAAGTAGTAGTAGTAGTAGTATATTATTATTATTATTATTATTATTAGTAGTAGTAGTAGTATAGTAGTAGTAGTAGTAGTAGTATAGTAGTAGTAGTAGTAGTAGTAGTAGTAGTAGTAGTAGTAGTAGTAGTAGTAATATTATTATTATTATTATTATTATTATTATTATTATTATTATTATTATTATTATTATTATTATTATTATTATTATTATTATTATTATTATTATTATTATTATTATTATTATTATTATTATTATTATTATTATTATCACTATTATTATTATTATTATTATTATTATTATTATTATTATTATTATTAGTAGTAGTAGTAGTAGTAGTAGTAGTAGTAGTAGCGGGGTGGGGCCAATGAATTGCTTTGTGAAAGGATATGAGAAAACATACCGCTCACAACGCAACTCTAATAGATGGAGGCCCGTTTAAAAAAAAAGTAGTAGTAGTAGTAGTAGTAGTAGTAGTAGTAGTAGTAGTAGTAGTAGTAGTAGTAATATTAGTAGTTGTAGTTGTAGTAGTAGTAGTATCAATGATAATAGTAACAATAATGATAATAAAGTAACTGATATTCGTTGACACGTTTGCATAACAGATGACGAATAGATGAAGCAAATGCACATAAGAAGTTGTGTTCCTGGAAAAATATATTGAATTTCAATTCGGTACACAAATACTGACAAACACAAAAATGCAGACCAGGGAGACAATAATTGTGCTGGAC
>NC_066526.1:10001788-10034288 GCF_024679095.1 Eriocheir sinensis
TCTCTCTCTCTCTCTCTCTCTCTCTCTCTCTCTCTCTCTCTCTCTCTCTCTCTCTCTCTCTCTCTCTCATGTTCATAAACAGAATTAAGGACATATTTGATAAGGACACCAGAGTGATGGTTATCAAGACACTAGTGTAAAGTCTAATCAATTACGGACTAAAAATATGGGGCAACACCAATGAGACCCTCATGCAGCGAGTGCAAAAACTGCAAAACTTCGCTGCCAAAGTTGCTGCTGGGGGCTACAAAAGACGCGACCGTGCTACTCCTGTGTTACACTGTGTTACACTAAAGTGGATAAAGATGAAAGAAAAAGTGAAATTCGATCAGTGTATAATGGTGTATAAAGTGACCCATAAATATTATCCTGAGTGGCTACTAAACTTACCATATGTAACACAAATTAACGAGCTTGTAACGAGACAAAACGGAGACCTCTTTATCCCTAGATTGAGAACAGACAATGGTGCGCGGTCACTATTTGTAAGTGGACTAAGAGCATGGAACAAGCTCCTCCCTAATATAAAAGAACTCCCGTCACTCACGAGCTTCAAGAAAGCCCTAACTATTCACGCTCTTCAAGGAGGCTTTTGCTAAAGAACGCGTGAAGGACATAATATACACTTATCTCGTATATATGTATTATATTATCTAGTAAGTTCCTATATATGATATCCCATGTAAATATTAAGTAAGTAAGATAAAAGAGTAGTTAAAGAAAAGTCTTATATACGATATCTATATTACATGTAAAATATTTAGTAATTAAGAGAAAAGCCATTGTACATTGTACTTTAATGGAATAAAGCATTCTGATTCTGATTCTCTCTCTCTCTCTCTCTCTCTCTCTCTCTCTCTCTCTCTCTCTCTCTCTCTCTCTCTCTCTCTCTCTCTCTCTCTCTCTCTCTCTCTCTCTCTCTCTCTCTCTCTCTCTCTCTCTCTCTCTCTCTCTCTCTCTCTCTCTCTCTCTCTCTCTCTCTCTCTCTCTCTCTCTCTCTCTCTCTCTCTCTCTCTCTCTCTCTCTCTCTCTCTCTCTCTCTCTCTCTCTCACGCATGTTGAATAGATTAAAAATAAGAGCGAATAGCTGTCCACTTTCCTCATCTTTCAACACTCGGACACAGACGATGAAAAAAGATGAAAAAGACCAGAAAATAACGTAAGTTGGACGAAATGAGAGATGGGAAGGGACTCGTGACAACCTCGCCCTCAACAGTACATTAGGAGAGAGAGTGAGTGAGTGAGTGAGTGATAAAGTAGAGAGTGGGTGATTGAGTGATAAAGTGCGAGTGTGATTGAATGCGTTTGTGATAGTGTAGCGTATGCGTGATAGTGTCCTCGAGGTATATATATATATTTTTTTTATTTCGTACATGTGATTTGAGTGCGTGTGTGATACATTGCGTGTGGTATAGATTGTGTGAGTGCGTTTGTGGTGGAGTGCGTGTGTGACTCTGAAAGAGAGAATGTGTTTGTGAGAATGTGTATGTTGGAATGAAATGTGTGTGTGTGTGTGTGTGTGTGTGTGTGTGTGTGTGTGTGTGTGTGTCCTTGACCTGAGATTCTCTCGCGCTTTCTTTCTTGTTGGGGGGACGGGAGGCAGACGGAGGTAATTTCACACTCTCATGCCTCCTTGTTATCCGCATCTCCATCTTTTCATCCCTTTTTTTCTACTTTATGCTGCTTCTTTTTTCCATGTATCTTTTTTGTCCTTCTCCTCCTCCTCCTCGTCCGTCTACTTACCATTCCTATCCTCATCTTTACTTTTTTTTTCTACTACTATTTTTCGTTTTCATTCTTTCTTTTTTCCTCCTGCAGTTTTTTCTCATCCTACTCGTCCTACTTTCCTTTTTTTTTCCTCTGATTCATCTTATTTTGTTGTTTTATTCTTCTTCCATATTTTATCTTCTCCTCTTGCTTCTCATCCTTTTACTCCTCCTCCTCCTTGGACTTGCTCCCTGCCAGCTCTACTGAGAGGTGTGGTAGTTTCTCTCCCGACCCGTTCGCAGAGTCAGGTCACAATACACCAGCCGCGAGGATCCCGTGTTTGACTTGCAGGAGGGAGTTCACGAATGACTTCCTCAACCAGGAAAATAGTGAGTAAACTGTATGTTTTTTCTGTGAAACTGAACACAAGGTAAGTGTTAAGTTAGAAGCGATAGATAGCAAGATACAGTCTCTGGAGGGTGTGTTAGGATTGGATGTAGCTAGTGTCGGGGAGAGTGAGTTCAAGGTAGTTGAAAATGTAGAGAGGTTGGAAGATATAGTAGGTGAGGTAGAGAAGAAGGTAGGTACCTTAGATTCCTTCCAGCAGGTTAGAAAAGGGAGTAAGGCTGTAGCGGCAGATGTTAGTTACAGTGGTGTCGTGACGAGGAACAGGTTCCAGGTGTTAGGAGGTGTTAGGAGGTGAGAGCGATCCTAGCATCGTTCTTGTCGGCGATAGTTAGTTAGACAGCAGGACCAGGAGTTTTGTTGGAAGGGAGCGAGGCGCAGGCATGTCGTTTTCCCTGGACGTAGAATTGAGCATGTAGCTGAGAAGGTTGACGACTTAGTCGTCACTACCTCAGAGGAGACAGTGTTTGTTTACCTGGTCGGAACAAACAATGTAGTGAAAGGTAGGTCAGAGGAGGTTCTAGACAAGTTTAGGAAGTTTGTCGGAAGGCTGAGGGAAAGCAGGAGGCGTTCAGTTGTGTGTGGTTTGCTCCCTCGGCACGATGTTAGTTCCCTCATTCTCAGTAGAATGCTGGGGATTAACGAACGTGTCAGGGATCTGTGTAGTAGTGAGGGAGTCATGTTTGTGGACGTCTGGGATCACTTTATTCATGACAGGAGCGTGTTTGCTAACGATGGACTTCACCTAAATTGTGTAGGCAAGGCGAGGCTGGGCCGAGTGTTCGATGAGGAAGTTCTGAAAGAGTTGAAGAGAAGTCAGGTGCAGCGGGAACGAGGTGAGGTCCACCAGACGGTGAGGTCCACGGAGGTAGGAGTGTCAGGTCTCAGGTGAGGGGGGAAGTAGAGGTGTGTAGTGGTGAGGAGGACGTCAGGTCAGCAGACCCCCAGGTGGGGGATACTGAAGTAGCGGTCAGGTCAACAGCCACACAGGTGGGCGGTGAGGTAGAGGTAGTTGTAGACAGTCACGTCTGACGCACTATTCCAGTGAAAAAACAGTTGATATATGACGCACACTCGGCGAATAAATTAAACATATTCTTTGTAAATGTCCGCAGCATTATTCAGAAGCGTAGCCACTTGATAATACATGCAATTACTGAAAAACCCGACTTCATTTTGATCACAAAAACATGGCTAAATACACGTGACAAGCATCAATTAAGTGAAGTGGCTATTAATGGTTGCAATGCGTTTGCTAAGTGTCGTCTACACAAGAATGGTAGTGGTGTCATAATATATGCGAGAAGTAATTTAGAAGTCGTTCAGCTTAACACAACCGAGACAGAGGCCTATGATTCATTGTATGTACAAGCGACGATCGATAATGAAAAGTATGTTCTGGGCGTAATTTACCGACCTCCGAAAACAAATGAAGACATTGATGAAAATCTCTACGCAGATATAAATAAAATTATCAGAAATAGAGATGCAATAATATGCGGCGACTTCAATAACCCCTCTGTTAACTGGTCTACACTATCTGGCGACAGGGAAGAAGCTAGATTAATGAATTTTGAGCAAGATACATTTCTTTATCAAACAGTTACCGCGCCGACGCGGGGAAATAACATTCTGGACTTTATCTTCACGACCGACAGCCACCTCATCACCGCCTGTGATGTCGGCGAGCCATTTGCAGGCAGTGACCACAACATAATCATATGTGTTTTGAATATTGAAACAAAAGCACGAGAAAACTCACTCTAAATACCATATTATAGTAAAGCGATTTTTACGAGCCAAAGAAAAGAATTGGCTTCAGTAAATTGGAATCATTTGCTCAATAACGTCAGCGTTCAGAAAATGTATAATTGTTTTACTGCACAAATCACAGCGAGTGCAAATAAATTCATCCCACTCAAGCCACGAAGGACAGAAAATCAAAAGCCGTTATGGATGACTAATTACCTGCAGAAAATCATCGTCGAAAAAAGAAAACTGTATAAGAAATATAAACTGTCACACACCACAGGATCATACTAATTATATCAATATCAAGAGAGAGTGCGAAAGGAAAATCAGAAAACAGAAACGCGAATATGAGATGAAAATATCACTTGATGGAAAGAAAAATCCCAGATTATTTTTCAGTTACATATGAAGCAAAAAAACTGTAAAAAAATAATATCGGCCCACTATTAGTAAATGGCGATACGATTAATGATGATAAAGGCATGGCGTCGGTCCTTAGTTCAACCTTTAGTAGCGTATTCACAAAAGAGAACATGACATCGATCCCAATCCCGAGGACTATTTTTCAAGGCCCTGAAGAACATAAGCTTGTGTTGACCGAAATTGATGTCAGTGAAGTGCGTGCGTACCTGCAAAAAATAGATTCAAATAAATCTCCGGGCCCCGATAATTTATCTCCTCGCGTGTTAAGAGAATGTAGTCAACAGCTAGAATTACCCATAACGTTAATATTCAATAAGTCCTTAGCACAGGCTAGTGTGCCTCTGGAGTGGAAAAAGGCTAATGTTACCCCGATCTTTAAGAAAGGAGATAAAAAACAAGCCAGTAATTATCGTCCTATCAGCCTTATGTCTGTCCTGATTTAATTATTCGAAAAAATAATCAGGGATAAAATGGTCACTTTCCTCGAAACAAATGATTTGATAACTGATAATCAGCATGGATTTCGTAGTAATCGATCTTGCCTTACCAACTTATTAACTTTTTTCAACGACTTTTATTCAAGTTGGGACGCCCGAGCCCCATATGACGTAATTTACCTAGATTTTAAGAAAGCGTTTGACAAAGTTCGCCACGTTAGGCTTATTTCAAAAATGTGTTCCCACGGTAATAGTGACCATCTATGTGGGTGGATTCATGACTGGCTCACCGACAGAAAACAGCGTGTAGTTCTTAATGGTGAAGCATCCGATGGGCAACCCGTAACCAGCGGCGTGCCCCAAGGTTCGGTCTATTCATGATTTACGTGAACGATTTAGAGACTGATATCCTGTCAAAAGTACCCAAATTCGCCGACCACACCAAATTAGGAGGTACGGTAACAAACAGTAAAAATTGTGAGAACATTCAATCAGACTTATTAAGACTTGCCGACTGGAGCGAAAAATGGCAAATGTGTTTCAACGCAGATAAATGTAAGGTAATGCACATAGGTGAAAAGAATCCTAATTTTAAATATCAGCTTCAAGGACATGAGCTCAGCGAAGTAAAACAAGAAAAACATCTTGGTGTCATTATCAGTAACACTTAAAATGAGTGATCAATGTTCTGCGGCGAGTAAAAAAGCCAATATGATGCTAGGATTAATCTCCAGATACTTTGATTATAAATCACCCGAAACTATGAAGAGATTATATTTAGCATTTGTAAGACCACACCTAGAATACGCCGTTCAATTCTGGTCACCGAATTATATCAAAGATCAAGTCTTGCTAGAAAGGATACAGCGACGAGCAACCAAACAAATTCCAGCGCTCCGTAACTTGACATATGACGAGCGTTTAAAGCGTTTAGATATGTTTTCCTTAAAGAAGCGAAGAGTAGGAGGGGACTTAATTGAAGTGTACAAAATCCTTAATAGATTCGAAAACATTAACCCAGATAGTCTATTTCAGAGAGACACCAACACAATAACACGTAGCAATGGTATGAAGTTAATTACAGGGAAACCGATGTAACACATTGGAATGTGTAGATTCTTTTTGTTCTCGTTCTTGTTCTTAGTATTACTATTACCTATTATTATTCTTTAGTTTTCCGTTTTTTCTTCCTCTTGTTTTGGTTCTTATTCTTGTGTATATTATCACTCACTTTTTTTTTACGTCTACGCCTATAGCGCCGGTAGGCTTGCTTGAGGGACCTGGATGGTAGTCGGCTCCACCCCGTATTAGCGCAGGCAAGTGTTTTATAGTGGCGCCATCTTCTCTTGGCTCATGCTGCCCCCCGGAACTCGTTCTTGATTCACTTGGACGGTTTATTCTAGAGTCCGAGTTGATTGGTGGTCTTCATAACAGCATGTGGGTAGTTTTAAGCCACTCGGCGGTGACTGACAAATCTGAGGTGGTAGCGTGGGGATTCGAACTCGCGTCGTCCATCACGCGATGAATGTGGGCCCAGCACGCTACCACTCAGCCACCGCCTACCCAAAAAACTTATTATTATTCTCTTCAATTTTTTTCCTTTTGTTTTTATTGTTCTTATTATCATCACTATTATAATCACTATTCTTGTCTTTTTTCTTTTATTTCCTCCTCTAGCTTTTGCTCGTTCTTATTATCAGTATCACTTATTATTCCCTTCTGTTTTGAATTTTTTCCTTTTTTTTTTTGTTCTTGTTCTTGTTTTAACTGTCACTATCATTTATTATTGCCTTGTGTTTTCCTTTTTTCCCTTATGTTTTTTTTTATTATATTACTATTTTTATTTAGTTTCTTTATTATTTATTCTTATTTATGATTACATATTCTCTTCAGTTATATTTTTCGTTCATGTTTTTGTTCTTGTTCTAATCTTTCTTCCACTACTTTTTCTCGGCTTTTCTCTTCCGTCACTTGTTTGTTCGTCTCGGCGGTTCGTCTCCATTCCCAGACGCTTTCGGCTCTCACAACAACTATTGCCAAGGGCCACAATGGGATTAGTCGGGTTCTCATAAATTTTTGTCCATGGTCGCGGTGCAGAAGCCTTGCCGTTATTACCAGGCTACCCACGGAAATACGAACACAGTCTCCACGAAAGCCTTATCTAATGTGGGTGTGTGAGTCCCGGAGTGTGTGAGAGTATGGGGTTTAGGCTAGACTTTCATGTTTAATGTTTGTTCAGTGAAAGCCTAATATGAGATCTTGTAGAAGCATTTTATTTTATTTTATTTTATTCCTCCTTTTCTTACTGTTTTGTTACTCCATCCCCTTTGATTTAGTTGTCTTTCTTTTCTTCTTCTTCTTCTTTTTCTTCTTCTTCTTCTTCTTCTTCTTTTACTTTTTCTTTTTCTCTTCTTCTTTTCTTCTTTTTCCACCACCACCGCCACCACCACCCCTAATTACTCCTTCTCCCTCTCCTCTCGTCTTATCTCCTCGTCTTATCTCCCTTGTTACCGTTTTTATATATATTTATGACCTTTATCACGCATTCTTCCGTTGTCTGTTGCTTCCTAAATCATCATCATCACGTGTTATCTCCTTGGTTCATTCCCTTATCTTGACTTCTTGGTTTGTTATATATTTTTTATAATTTATTTGCCCCCTCGTCGTGTGTGTGTGTGTGTGTGTGTGTGTGTGTGTGTGTGTGTGTGTGTGTGTGTGTTTATCTCTGACCAGTTTTGTTTTACCGTCTGTCATTTTTTCTCTTTTCTCTTTTCTATTATCTCTTTATTTCATCTTTTTCTCCATTTTTTTCTCTTTTGCATTTCTTCATATTCCAATACTCGTTTTTACTTTTCTTTCCTCTTCTCTTTATTTTTTTCTTCTTCTTCCTCCTGTTTCACCGTCTTTCTTTTTACCTTCTCCTTCCTTTCAATATGTCTTTGTTCGTATTTTTCTTTCTCGTTTTTTTTTTTTGTCATCATTTCCGCCTCCCTCGTTTTGTTTGTGTATTCTTTTTAGTCCCCGTTTTGTCTCCTCTTCCCGTCTCCACAGTTATCCGTATGTCTGTTTGTCTGTCTATCTGTCACACGTTTCCCCTTCCTTCCTCTTTTTCTTGTTTTTTTCTCATCTCTTTTTACTTATTTTTTCTTCCTCTACCTTTGTCAGATGTCGTACACGATTTTTCTCTTTATCATTTCATTTTTTCGTGTTTTTCATATTTTACTGTTTTTTTAATATTTTTTAATCTTCGTTTTGTTGTTGTGTTGATTTTTTCTTCATTCTTTCTTTCCTATTCGGTTCCAGTATTCTCCTTATTTTATCTTCCTTTCGTTTCTTTCCCTCTTGTTTCCTTTTATCCGGTTTCGTTTATCTGATTTCCTCCCAGATGAAATTCTTGCTTTGTCTCATCTTCTCTAATTCCGTCTCTTTTCTCTCATCTCTCTACCCTTCTCTTCTCTTTTCCTCTCTTCGTTTCTCTTTTCCATTTTCAATTCCTTTTTCTTTGATTTCATCTCCCCCCCTCCCCCGCCTCTCTCTCTCTCTCTCTCTCTCTCTCCAAAGCAAATTTCTATGGCATTTCTTGAGCACAATTTTTAACGTCAGTTCTCTGGTATTTATTCACTTTATATTTTGTTTCTGCGCGACTCCGGGGACGGCGGCGGAGGGAAGAGGAGGGAAACATGGAAACATGTCAGACCTGTTCCTTGCTGATGGCATCCACTTAAACCCTGTTGGCTCAGCCCGTTTCGGGAGGCTGCTCTGTGACCAATTGGCTCTTCGAAAGCCAAAAAACGCGGAGGCGAGAACACCAGCAGCTCCACCGTAAGGGAGTACTCAACCCGCGAAACCCCCGACTCGAATCACATTAAAGCTCGCTATGTAAACGCTCGTAGCCTACGTAACAAATTTGAAGACTTAGAAGTCCTCGCAGCTACAAATCATTATCACATCATCGGAGTCAAAGAATCTTGGGGAGATACTTCAAATAGAGATTTCATTGCGGAATATAGATTACCGGGTTATACCATCTTTAGTCATGAAAGAGAGAATAGACAGGTTGGAGGCGTTATCTTTTATATCCACATCTTTCTCCATCCAGTATCCGTGAAAACAGATATTATAACCAATGTAGACACGGTCTTCATTGAAATTAAAAATAAATCTCGTAAAAGAGTAATTGGACTTATCTACAGACCGCCAAGACAGACTCTTGATATCGACCACGCATTAAGTGATTTATTATTAGAAACAAGTAGCAGTTGCGAGGCAATAATTGTTGGGGACTTTAACTTGCCAGTGAAAAGATGGGGTGAACCGTTGAGCTGTCATACAGGGCTCGACCTGTACACAAATTTACTAGAAAGTTATTTACATCAACACGTTCAAGAACCGACTCGGGAAAATAATATACTTAACCTTATCTTTTCAACGACAGCTGATATAGTTAACGAAATAAATGTTGGTCCAATTTTTAGTTCTAGGTATCACCGAACAATCACATTCAGCATCAATATGAAAGAAAGTAAAGTAACTCCAAGTAAAGAAAAGGTGCCTGATTATCAGAGAGCGAATTTCGTAAGACTTCGATCAATTCTAAATAATTCTGACTGGACTGAAATCTCGGCGGAAACAGATATTGATAAATCTTGGGGGGCCTTCACCACAATATTGAACAATGCCATAAGCATATGAGTACCCTATCGTATCAGACGTTCAGCTTTTAAGAAAAAAAACAAATGGTGGAATAACGAAACTCAAAATAGCTTTTCTCTTAAAAAACGCGTATACAGTAAATACATATCAACTCAGAGTGAGGCTGACAAACTAGAGTTGGACATAATTCACTGGGACCAAGAAATTAATAAAACGAAGCAAGAAAAATCTTGAAGAATATATAGCGGAAACGAGTTAATCTAATCATAAAGAATTTTTTAGCTATGTAAATAATAAAAAAGTCACTCACCTGTGGTATCGGACCGCTTGCTAATGATAATGGTAACCACACGAACGATGAAAATGAGATGGATACAATCCTAAATAACTTTTTCGCATCCGTATTTACCGACGAAGATTGTTTATCACCTCAACCGCCGGAGGTTAGAAGGACCGAAAAGATGTTAAGTGGCGTGCTCATCGTAGAACGTGACATTTTACGCACAGTTGAAAAGATTAAAGTAAGCAAAGCTCCTAGTCCAGACAAAATTACCCCTAGGGTCTTAAAAGAAATCATACATCAAATTTGTAAGCCACTCTCCATCATATTCATTAAATCTTTAACAGCCGAAAAAGTTCCGTCGGATTGGAAACTAGCAAATGTCACACCAATTTTCAAAAAGGGGGACAAGTCTCATCCAGGAAACTATCGACCAATTAGCCTGACATCGATTGTTTGTAAGTTAATGGAGACTATCGTTCGCAACAATATGGTGAAATTCTTCGAAGAAAATATATAATAAATAATTCGTAACATGGCTTCCGTAGTAAACGTTCGTGTTTAACTAACTTACTTGATTTTTTTCATTATATTTTTGAGGTGTTCGATGAAAGCAGATCAGTGGATATCATATATCTGGATTTTCAAAAGGCATTTGATAAGGTCCCCCACCAAAGATTGCTCAGCAAACTATTGGCGCACGGTATCTCGGGTAACATTCACAATTGGCTTGTGGACTGGCTCTCTGAGCGGAAACAGAGAGTAGTTCTAAACGGTGTTACATCTAACTGGCTCGATGTCAGAAGCGGCGTACCTCAAGGATCAGTGTTTGGCCCCATGCTCTTCTTAATTTATGTTAATGATATCGATGATGGGCTCACTTGTAAAGTATCAAAATTTGCTGATGACACAAAAATTGCTCGTAAAGTAACTGCGACACTCGACGATGAAGCTTTACAATCAGATCTAGATCGACTTGCACGATGGGAAAATCAATGGCAAATGAAATTTAACGTTGACAAATGTAAAGTGTTGCACATCGGAAAAAATAACAATCGCGTTCGGTACGTAATGAATGGCCAACAACTTTCTGCAGTAAGTAAAGAAAAGGATCTTGGAATCACTATATCAAGCGATTTAAAGCCCGGTCAGCATTGTTCAGAGGTTGTTAAAACTGCAAACAAATTGGTTGGCTTCATCGGACGAGTCTCTAACAATAAATCGGAAAAAGTAATATTAAAACTGTATAATTCGTTGGTTCGACCGCATCTAGAGTACTGTGTACAGTTTTGGTCTCCCTATTACAGAAAAGACATAGAAAAGTTGGAACGGGTTCAACGAAGAGTAACAAAGATGATTCCTAGGTTGATAAATTTATCATATGAACAAAGGTTTAAAGAAGTAAATTTATTCAGCCTATCAAAATGAAGAATGCGAGGCGATCTAATAGAAGTGTTTAAAATGTTTAAAGGATTCAGTGATATTAATGCGGAAGATTACTTTACAATTGATCGATCAAATAGAACAAGAAGAAATCACAATTTGAAGATAAGTGGTAAAAGATTCTCGTCGCACGAAGCTAAACACTTCTTCTTCAATCGAGTTGTTAATGTTTGGAACTCGCTACCCTGTGATGTCGTTGATAGTACAACAGTTACGGCCTTCAAGAATAGATTGGACAAGTATTTTGAATCCAACCAGCAACTAAGATATTACTCATTGTCGTAATAACGTTAAGTTCTTTCGAATACTGGTGTCCTTGTCCGCTTTTATCGCCCGGTTAGTGGTAGCAGTAATGGTAGTTTTTTCCTCTTTCTTACATAATTTCCATGCAGTTTATCCATGCTGCATGGTTCTTTTTCCATTCCTGCCAGCTTTGGCTGGAGGGATGGGGGGTGGGGAGGAGCCTTCGCCTTTGCTGTTCTTACGGGAGATTAAACTAGGACAGAAACAGTTTATACCTCACAGGGAAGTCAGGTCAACAGGTAATTACCCGCGAAGGATAACAGACAGGCTAAAAACTGAAATAGGAAGGAAAAGAGGACTATATGCTAGAATTAAAAGAGGGGAAACTCACCTAAGGGATAGTTACAACGATTTAGCTAGAGCAGTAAAGAAGAACACACGTATGGCAAAACGTAATTATTATGAGATTAGAATTGCCAGGGAAGCAAAGACCAATCTAAAGGGCTTCTTTCAGCTTTATAAGACCAAGGTAAGGGATAAGATAGGGCCGCTGAAGTAAGAATCACTGATTGATAGTGATGAGGAAATGAGCGAGGCGTTAAATAGATATTTCTTAACTGCATTTACCAAAGAAAGATTAGATGATATACCTCAGGGAGAACAGATATACAGGGGAGAAGAGGTAGAAGAATTAACCGACATCAACATAAGTAGGGAGCTCGTGATTAGACAGATAGATAGACTTAAAGTCACTAAGGCGCCAGGGCCAGATGAACTTCTCCCCAGGGTTAACATAAGTATTTAGGAAGTCACTAGACACAGGGGTGGTGGAGGAGGTTCATGGAGGCAGGCACAAGTTATTCCAATATTTAAGAAGGGAGACAAATCATCTATGGAAAACTATAGGCCGATTAGTTTGACGTCAGTTGTAGGTAAAATGATTGAGTCAATAATAGCTGATAGTATTAGGGACCATATTGACAGACATAATTTAATTAACGACTCACAGCATAGGTTTATTAAAGGAAAGTCGTGCCTCACTAATCTTTTATACTTTTACAATAGAGTATACGAGGCAGCTGACAATGATGAGAGCTAAGATGTGGTTTATCTTGATTTTAGTAAGGTCTTCGATAAGGTACCTCGCCAGAGACTGTTAAAAAAGTCAGGGCTCATGGGATAAGAGGGAAGGTATTTGATTGGATTAAGGCGTGGATTAGCGACAGGAAACAGAGGGTTACCATTAACGGTAAAAAATCCGAATGGGGTAATGTTACCAGTGGGGTTCCTCAAGGCTCAGTTTTAGGCCCGCTTTTATTCATTTTATTCATCAATGACATTGACAATGAGATAACTAGTGACATAGGTAAATTTGCAGATGACACCAAAATAGGACGCACTATTAGGACAGGGGAGGATGCTAGAGCACTGCAGGAGGATCCCATCAAACTGTCAGCTTGGTCAGAGAAATGGCAGATGAATTTTAACATCACCAAGTGTAGCGTACTTAGTGTAGGAACACGCAACCCATTACACGGGTATAGTTTAGACTCCACAGCGATAGCCAGGTCTGAGTGAGAAAGGGATTTGGGAGTGTAAGTGAACTCTGACCTAAAACTAAAGAAGCACTTTATTAACAGGACGGTAACCAACAGGATTGCAGAGGTCATCTTCAGACTCTATTTAGCATTAGTTAGGCCACACTTAGATTATGTTGTCCAGTTTTGGTGCCCACACTACATAATGGACATCAACTTGCTAGAATCAGTTCAGAGGAGGATGACCAAGATGATTCAGGGGCTGAGGAACCTCCCATATCAAAATAGGCTGAAACATCTAAACTTACATTCACTAGAAAAACGAAGAGTGCGGGGAGATCTGATAGAAGTATTCAAATGGGTCAAGGGTTACAACAAAGGCGATATAAGTAAAGTACTGATAATTAGCCAGCAGGATATAACTCGCAGTAATTGATTTAAAATAGAAAAATATAGATTTATGAGAGATATAGACAAGCATAGGTTTAGTAATAGGGTGGTGGGGGAATGGAATAGACTCAGCAATCACATAGTTAGTGCAGGACGATAGCTTGTTTTAAGAGTAGACTGGATAGCTACATGGACGAGGACGACAGGTGGCAGTGAGGTGTGGGTGCAGTAAGGTGGCAGGGTACTGGTGCGTGCATAGTACCGCCGGTATAACGAGGATTGAGCCTCTACCTGTAACCCCTGAAACTACACCTCACCCATCGTGAGTAGTGGGGGGGGATTCTGGAGCTGCCCTGTGTAGGCCACCTGGCCTCTTGCAGTTTTTCTATGTTCTTATGTTCTTATGTTCATCTTCCACCTTTGATTAGATAGTTAGTGTAGCCTGTCACAAACAGCCTCGTAAGGACCAGCAGGTCTGCTGTTGTTTGTTTTTTCTTTGTGTTCCTTTGTGAAAGGGAAGGGAAGGGAAGGAAAGGAAAGGGAAGGGAAGGGAAGGGAAGGAAAGGAAAGGGAAGAGAAGGGAAAGGAAGGAAAGGGAAGGGAAGGGAAAAGAGGGGAAGGGAAGGGAAAGGAGGGGAAGGGAAGGTAAATGAGCGAAGGGAGGGGAGATACACAAAATAAATGAGAAGCAGTAATTCAGGGAAGATGGGAAATATTTGGTTGTTCTGTCTTGTGCACATCAGGTGTTGTTGTCTGTGCTGGAGGAAGTGTTCTTTTTTTCCCCGTTTAACCAATGATAACAGTAATTATAATAATGATAAAAGTAATAATGGTAGAAATGATAATAAACCACCGCCACCATCACCACCCCAACAAGTATTTATTACTATTTCTATTTTACGTTCGGCCTAAAGCGCAGGTAGGCTTTCTTGATGGGGCCTGGTGGTCGGCCCCAGCCCGGTAGTGGCAGGCAAGTGTTTAAATCTGGCGCCATCTTGCTTGGTTCATGCTGCCCCCCCGAGCTCCACTTGATCCTCTTTAGAGAGTGTCGAAGTGGTCGTCAGGACACCGTGTGGGTAATCTCGGTGATGACTGTAAACCGCAGAGTAATAATAAGAGTAAGAAGAAGAAAGTCAAGAAAAGATAATAATGATAAAAATAACACTCAGTTTACATTCATGGTTAGTTATAGAGATAATAATGATAATAAAATATGAACAAAAGAAAGAAGGATAAGGCGTGCTAAACAAAAAAATAAGTAGAAAAAGAAACAATGAGTAAGAAATAGACTACACACACACACACACACACACACACACACACACACACACACAGATAAGAAGCCCTAAACAGTTATTAGTATTACAATTATGCAGACTACACCAGAATAAGGTGTCAAAGAAAACGGAACCTGGGAGAGCTGCGCGGAGGGGGGACTCGTGTGTGTGTGTGTGTGTTTGTGTGTGTGTGTGTGTGTATATCATAACATAATAAGGGTCTCTCTCTCTCTCTCTCTCTCTCTCTCTCTCTCTCTCTCTCTCTCTCTCTCTCTCTCTCTCTCTCTCTCTCTCTCTCTCTCTCTCTCTCTCTCTCTCTCTCTCTCTCTCTCTCTCTCTCTCACACACACACACACACACACACACACACACACGCACACACACCGAGTAGCACGCCTCAAGGAGACACAAATGCTCTCTCACGAAGATTTGCTTTGCAGAACACTCGAGGGAATGCGAAAGCCAGGAGGAGGAGGAGGAAAAGGAGGAGGAGGAGGAGGAGGAAGGGAATAGGAAGAGCAATACCAAGGGAGGAAGGTAAAGCAAGAAGAGAAGGAAGACCTGAAAGTGTGGTTAGTAAATGAGGAGGTAAAAAGGAGAAGGAGAAGAGGAAGAAGAAGAATGAATGAGGAAGTAGGACGAGGAGGAAGAAAAAAAGAGGAGGAGCAGCAGCAAGAATAGAATAAGTGAACTAGAAATAGAAAGAAGAAAACTGGATAACTGAGTGATAAGAAGACGAGAGGTAAAATGAAAGAAAAATGGGATAAAAAAGCAAAATCAGGGGAACAGGAGAAAGAGGAAAAGCCAGAGGTGTCGTATAAAAAGGAGGAGGAGGAGGAGGAGAATGTCAAGGTGCTGTAAAAGGAGGAAGTGGCAGAGAATAAGGAGGAGGAAGAAGATTATGGTGGCAGAGGAATGTTAAACCTGGAAGCAAAAAAAGAAGAGGAGGAGGAGGAGGTGGAGGAGGATTATGCGCTGGTGGAAGCTACGTAAGAAGGGGATGAAAAGGAGTGACTGATGAAAGGGTGTGATGAGAGGAGAGGAGAAACGGTGATAAGAGAAGAGAGGGGGAAGAAGGAGAAGAGGAAGACGAGGTGTGCGTAGGTGAGATAAAGGTTTATGGAAGAGGTAAAGTAAAAGGAAGAGATGGATATTCAAAGAGAAAAGAAAGAAGAAGAAGAAGAAGAATGAGTGAAAGATAAAAACAAAAGAGAAAGATGTGGTAGTCTAAAGAAGAAGTGTGAGAAGTATAGAGACGAAGAGAAAGATGAAAGAAACAAAGGATTTAGAGAAGGGAGGATTAGAAGCAAGGAAGAAAAGAGTCAAGGAGGAGGAGGAAGAGGAGGAGAAGGAGGAGGAGGAAGAGGAGGAGAAGGAGGAGGAGGAGGAGGAGGAGAAGGAGGAGGAGGAGGAGGAAGAGCATGGAGTCAACACTGCTTTAAAACATTTGGCATAAACAAACTCTTTAGTATTCATTGTGGTACGATCTCTCTCTCTCTCTCTCTCTCTCTCTCTCTCTCTCTCTCTCTCTCTCTCTCTCTCTCTCTCTCTCTCTCTCTCTCTCTCTCTCTCTCTCTCTCTCTCTCTCTCTCTCTCTCTTCTTTTTCCTTCTTTTCCTTTTCTTTGTTCTCCTCCTCTTCCTCCTTCTCCTCCTCCTCCTCCTCCTCCTCTTTCTGCACCTCAAAAAGTAATATTGTAAATTGAATTATCTTTCCCTCATTTTTCTTATGTAAACTGTGTGACCCTGTGTGTGTGTGTGTGTGTGTGTGTGTGTGTGTGTGTGTGTGTGTGTGTGTGTGTGTGTGTGTGTGTGTGTGCACGCGCGCATACCTTCAAGGCGGGTGAAAAGACAAAGGCGAAACAAAGGTGGCTTCCTCCTATTCCTCCTCCTCCTTTTTTTCCTCCCTATAGTCTTTCTTATCTTTCTTATTTCCCCCCATCCTCTCCTTATCTCTCTACTTTCCTCCTGGCAAATCTTACTTATTGCCTTCCTTATGTTCCTCCTCCTCCTCTTCCTCCTCCTCGTTTACTCCTAATCCTTCTTTTCTTATTTCTTTCCACGTCTGTCTTTTCCTTCTCTTTGTTTAGTATCTTGTTGGGAAGGTTGTGTGGTCTGACCTCGTCTCTCTCTCTCTCTCTCTCTCTCTCTCTCTCTCTCTCTCTCTCTCTCTCTCTCTCTCTCTCTCTCTCTCTCTCTCTCTCTCTCTCTCTCTCTCTCTCTCTCTCTCTCTCTCTCTCTCTCTCTCTCTCTCTCTCTCTCTCTCTCTCTCTCTCTCTCTCTCTCTCTCTCTCTCTCTCTCTCTCTCTCTCTCTCTCTCTCTCTCTCTCTCTCTCTCTCTCTCTCTCTCTCTCTCTCTTTTCTTGTTGTTTTCTTTCATATTGTCTTCGGGTTTTTTTTCCCCGTTTTCTTTTTGTTTAATTTTCGAGTTTTGTCTTCTGGTCTTTATTTCTTTTGTTTTTTTCCTTTCAAGTTTTCTTCATTACTTTTGAGTGTTTTTCATTTTATCTTTTTGTTTACTTTGTTTATCTATGCATTTTCCGCTTCCTTCCCTTTTTACTTGAAGTGTCTAACAATTCTTTAATTTGCTTTGTCTATATTCCATTTACTTATTTACTCATCTTTCTCCTGTTGATTATTATTCTTCTTCCTCCCTTCCTCCTCTTCTTCCTCCTCCAAAAATGTTGTCGCCTCCTGAACTTCATTGTAATTCCTCCTCTTCTTGTTTCTCTCTTCGTTCTCATTTTCTTACCCCAAATAGTTATCCTCCTCCTCCACCTTCCTCTCTCTCCCCCTCCTCCTCCTAATCCTTCTCCTCCTCCTCCTCCTCCTCCTCCTCCTCCTCCTCCTCCTCCTCCTTTTACCCTTCCTCCTTCTCCCTCCTCCTCGTCTTTAACCATGCGAAACTTACACTGTACCATTATATAGTTATAGTGGTAGAGTTATTCCTCTTCCATCCCTCTCCTTCCCTTCTCCCCCCCCCCGTGTCTCCAAAAATCACAGGTCTTCCTTTGATTCGCCGCCAACCCGCCACACAAATTTCTTTACCCACCGCTGGGTCATGATGGCCATCCTTAGGTTCTGTGGGGCTGCTCTCTCTCTCTCTCTCTCTCTCTCTCTCTCTCTCTCTCTCTCTCTCTCTCTCTCTCTCTCTCTCTCTCTCTCTCTCTCTCTTTCTATCTCTCTCTCTCTCTCTCTCTCTCTCTCTCTCTCTCTCTCTCTCTCTCTCTCTCTCTCTCTCTCTCTCTCTCTCTCTCTCTCCATTAAAACAAAATATGTAACTACAAAATGACTTCATAATGCTTGGCTTACAGGCGGAATACTTAAATCTATCAAACAAATGTAACTTGTTTAAAATGTATAAACTTGGAACAGTTTCTTATGAGACCTTTAAACAATATAGAAATTACCTTACTCAGATTATTAGGGTTGCCAAAAGGAACTATTATTTCCAAATATTTACAAATTTTCACAGAAATACCAAAAAGATTTGGCAAACAATCAATGAATTAAAAGGTAATACATACAAAGCAAACAATATCAAGTCATTGCAGTATAATAATTCGGTATTAAGTGATCCGTCAGATATATCGGAAGCCTTCAATATATACTTTTCCACTATTGCATCTGAACTTGAGAGAAAACTCCCAAATATAAGTAAAGACCCGAAAGACTATCTTAAAGGTAACTTTCCAAATTCTATGATGTGCCCTATTGTTACTACCTTTGATTTGGCTACAGTAATTAAGTCATTAAACAATAAAAAATCAGGCATTAATGATATCACCCTCTGTTATTAAAAGAAACTCTCATTTGATTTCAGTCCCATTGGCTATACTTTTTAATCAATCTGTTACAACTGGAACTCTTCCATCTCTGTTGAAGACTGCAAAAATTACACCTATCCACAAGTCTGGTCCCGATGATGACCCTAAAAATTATAGACCAATATCTCAACTTACAATTTTTTCTAAAATATTTGAAACTTTAATGAAGGTTTATTTAATTGAATATCTTAAAACTAAGAATATATTAAACCCTTCTCAATATGGTTTTAGGCGGAACTGCAGCACTTTTGTAGCCTTAAATGTATTTTCTAATGATGTACTTTCTGCAATTGACAAAAAACTCCATGTCTTATCCATATTTATAGATTTTGCTAAAGCCTTTGATACAGTACATCAAAAGATTCTTATTATCAAAATGTACCACTATGGGATCAGAGGTCCAATACTCTCTTGGTTCGAAGATTACCTAACGAATAGACATCAATGTACTGTATTTAGCGGCAAAAAATCATCCACTACCACTGTAAAGCTTGGCGTACCTCAAGGAAGTGTTCTAGGCCCAATTCTGTTTCTAATATACATCAATGATATATCAAATCTTTTCTTTAAGGCTAAAAGTATATTGTTTGCTGATGACATGACACTCTACTTAACGGTCCAAACCAAGATCAACTTGTACTAAATGCAAATCATGAACTCGAAAAACTATACCAATGGTGTCTATGTAACAGACTTACAATTAATACAAAGAAAACTTGCTTTATGCTATTCACTACTAAAAAAGCGTCTAACTTGATTAATTTAAAAATCAATAATGAAATATTTTCTAAAACTGATATTGTGAGATTTCTTGGTGTAGATTATAATGATTCATTATCATTTACACTGAAAATATCACGACACATTGCTTTACTTTATCCAATAAAGGATTTCATGCCTCAAAATGTATTAAAGTCAATATACTATGCACACATTTATTCACTAATTACCTACTGCAACCCCATTTGGTGTACAACATACACCACCTATTTAACCCCCCTAAGATTGCAGCTCAAAAAAATTGTAAGAATTATTACTAATAGCAACTATTTAGCACACAGTAGTCCACTCTTCAAGGAAACCAAAATCTTAAAACTGGATGATATAACTAAACTGGAAATAGCTACACTCATGTACAAAAATAATAATGAAATGCGTGACCTCCTCCCATCTCATGATTATAGTACCCGTCACCGCAACAATCTAAGCTTTCCTATTCATCGTCTTTCAAAATTCCAACATTCAACTACTTATTTGGGTCCAGTAATTTGGAATTCTATCCCCACACAAATTCAAGAAGCTCCTTCCCTCAACACATTCAAAAGCCGATTAAAAACTAATATTATAATGACCTATTAACTGACTCACTTTTTTCTTATAAATCTGCATGTGTATGTACTTTAAAATATTATGTTAAATATTTAATGCAACATATGAGCAATTTACTTATGTATATGAATGGGTGTATGCATGTATATGTGCGCTTGTGTATATATAGGTCTATGTATGTGCATGCATGTATTTATGTACGCGTTTATTCTATTGTGTTATCTCGCATGCTCAACATATGATTCTGTTACTTTATCATTATGTAAAGTTATCATAATCATTTCATCTTTACTGTAATCATTATTAATGTTGTCACAGCCAGTAATTTTCAAATAAAATATATATTTTCTTGCCTAAAAAGCTAAGCTTTAGACAGGCTAGCTTTAGTTGTACAGCTTAAAGCTCTGTCCATATATATATGCATATAACATATATATTTTTGTATAACTAATAGCTATAAATAAATGTTTCAAATATTTCAAATCTCTCTCTCTCTCTCTCTCTCTCTCTCTCTCTCTCTCTCTCTCTCTCTCTCTCTCTCTCTCTCTCTCTCTCTCTCTCTCTCTCTCTCTCTCTCTCTCTCTCTCTCTCTCTTATTTAAACATATTTCTACAAAAAGGAGGCTCAAAATTAGACTTTTTTGGTATAACTATTTTAAGAGCCTGCTTATGGGACAAAATGAATTGTCGACTGTTGACACATACAACACATACAAATACAAAATACGAAAAAGAAAGAAAACATGTGAAAGCAATTTGGAATATTGTCAGTGTGTCACTTTATATTTATACCACTAGCGCACTTGAGGAGTGGCTGCCGTGAACATGTTCTACAGGCGTGTGGTCCTGGCTGTATATGTGCGCTGGTGCTGTCTGGAGTGTGATCGAGGCACCTCCACAAGCTGGTCACTTGAGAGTGCAGTCCGGGTGAACCTCTGGGCAGCGAGTGGAGGAAGCCTCAAGCTGCTGAGGTGGGGAACCCCCTGCACCTGGGCTTTGTGGCACACCACCAATGCTGAGACATCACGGCGGTGTTCCAGCGACGTCACAGTGGCAGACGACTCCTCCAGGTGCTCGCTGGCCTCCACCAGACGCAGTGCTCGTCGTTGTACTGCGTCGAGCCTCTGCATGTGGGTGGCAGCACTCGACATCCAGCACAGGGTACCGTACTCCAGATACGATCGTGTCTATGCCTTGAAGAGAGTGAGGATGCCCCGTGGGGCGAGGGATCCCGCTACTCTTCGCAGGGCAGAGACTCGCAGGGAGGCCTGGCGGGCATCAGCTCGGACGTTGTGGTCGAAGCGCAGGCTTTGGTCCACAGACACTCCCAGGACCTTGATGTGGTCTTGGAGGGGCAGACTCTTGCCTCCAAGACACAGCTGGTTTGCGACTGCTCGAGAGGCGTCTGGGGACCGTGAGATGACCATGGCCTGCGTCTTCTCCGGGGCGAGGGTGACCTGCTACTCCTCTCCCCAATGCTCCACCAGGCTGAGCTGCCTGTTGATCTCCTCGACGGCTCGCTGGCTGTCGGGGCGGTAGTAGGAGCGGGAGATTGTGCAGTCTTCGGCGTAGACTGACACTGCCGATAGCTGCCGGAAGAGATCGTCGATATATATGTTCCACAGGATTGGGCCGAACACAGAACCCTGTGGAACTGAGGCATGCACTGGTGAAGGCCTTGATGACTGCCCGTTGATCACCACCTGAAGGGTCATCCCCTGGAGGTAGTCCTTGAGCAGCATAAGGAGGGCACCCTGGACTTCTTTGGCGCGAAGCTTTTTAATGAGCCCCCCGTGCCAAACCCTGTCAAAGGCTCCAGCAATATCCAGGGCTACCACGAGTGCGTCCAGGCCTTCATCCAGTGCGTCTTGCCAATCCTTGGAGAGGAGGAGGAGGAGGTCCGCGGTGGACCGGCCAGGCCTGAAGCCAAACTGTCTGTCTGAGAGGAGATGGCTCTCACTCAGGTGCTGACAGATGACTCCAGCCACTACACGCTCCAGCACCTTGCCCACCACAGAAAGCAAGGAGATGGGCCTGTAGTTGCTGGGCTCGGACCTCGAATTTTTCTTGTGGACCGGAACCACACGCGCCTCCTTCCATAGTGAAGGCCACTTGCACTACCTCAGGCAAGACGTGAAGACGGCGGAGAGAGGACCTGAGAGCTCCTTGGCACACTTCCTTAGGAGCCGTGGGCTTATGTCATCCGGGCCAACGGCTTTACCTGCGTCCAGCGCGTTGAGCAGCTCAACCTGCCCTGCCGTCACCGACACAGAGGAAATAACACGGTCGGTTTCCTGGGGCAGCACAAGTGCGGGTCGTCCCGTGTTACCAACCTTCATTTTATTAGCGAACAGTTCAGCCAGGAGCGAGGCCTTGTCTCCACTGCTTGTGGCCGTGGATCCGTCAGGCCTGGTGAGTGGAGGGACGGCATGGGGTTGGTTAGCCCCCTGCTGCTCCTTGACGAGACTCCACCAGGTTTTGTTGCCAACTCCTGGGCCGCAAAGTTTCCGCTGCTGGTCCTCTCTCTGTCGCCTCTTCGTCCACGGGCAGGTAGCTGTCATTCGTTTGCAGGCCTCCCGGTCTTGGATCTTATTTTGGAGTGACGGATGACGCTTGCACCTCTCCCAGGCGGCATGCATGGCCTCGGCAGCAACCCGGCATCGGAAACCGATCCAAACAGGGTCACTAGGCCAGGCGAGGTACACCCTGCTGGGGACACATTGTTGCTGGAGGGCAAGGAGCTTGGTGGTGAGAGCCAGTGCCTTGGCCTCGGCGTCCCCCACCAACAGGGTCTCCCAGTCCGTGTCCTCCACGGCGTGTCTCATTGACGGCCAGTCGGCCCTCTCCCAAAGCCAGATGGTGCGCGGGACTGCGTCTTCCCTCTCTGTGGTCAGCTCAACCCGAGCCAGTACGGCACAGTGGTCAGAGCTGCCCACTGGCCCCAGCTGCTGGCAGCGGAGGCTGGCCTCGCCCCCCCCCCCCCCTTCTCTCTCTCTCTCTCTCTCTCTCTCTCTCTCTCTCTCTCTCTCTCTCTCTCTCTCTCTCTCTCTCTCTCTCTCTCTCTCTCTCTCTCTCTCTCTCTCTCTCTCTCTCTCTCTCTCTCTCTCTCTCTCTCTCTCTCTCTCTCTCTCTCTCTCTCTCTCTCTCTCTCTCTCTCTCTCTCTCTCTCTCTCTCTCTCTCTCTCTCTCTCTCTCTCTCTTTTTCCTTCTTCCTCCTGCTCTTTCATCCACCTTCTCATCTCTCTCCTTACACTTGCTCTTCTAATATATCTCCCTTTTTTTCTCTTCCCTTCCTCTCCCACTTCTTTCTTGCCCCTTCCCTCTCTCTTTCCAACTTCTTTGCATCCCTACCCACCCATGTCTCATCCTCCCTCTCTCAGTATCCTTCTATATTAATCCCTCTATTCCTCCATTCCTCCTTCCCTTTACTTTCATCCTCTTTATATTCATTCCTCCATTCTCTCATTCCTCCTGCCCTTCCTCTTATCCTCCATTCCTCCTTCTCTTCCCTCTTATTCCCCATTCCTACTTCCCTTCCCTTCTCTCCTCCCTATCCCTTCCATTCTTCCCTTCCCTCTTATCTTCCATTCCTTTATTCCTTCTTCCTCCTCTCCTCCTTCCTTCCCACCCTCCCAAAACAAGGGACGACAGTAAACCTTGTTAATGTTTGAGGGGAAGGGGCAGTGGGAAGAAAGGGGAGAGGTGAAGGGAGGAGAGGGTGGGGTAAAGAAAGGGGGAGGGGTGAAGTAGAGGGGAAGGGTGAAGAAGGGAAGGAAGGAGGAGGGAATGGAATAGAAAAGGAGGAGAAGGGGACACCGAGGAAGAGAGGATGAGAGGAAGAGGGAGGAAGTGAAGGAGGAGTGGTCTGAAAATAGGAAGAAGGGAAAGGGATAAAGAGAAGGAAGAGGAGACGGAGAAAGGGACGAAGAATGAAATAAAGAAGAAGGGATGAAGTGGAGGTTAAAGAAGACAGGAAACGAAGAAATATAAGAAAGTGGAGGTGAAGAGAGGAAGGAATAGGAGAACGAAGAACAAAACGTAGCGATAAAAAAGGAAAAGAAGGGGCGAAGAAGAAAAAGGAAGAAGAAAAGAAAGTTGGAAATAAGATGAAAAAAAAGAGGAGAAAGAGAAGACCAGAAGAAGTGTGAAAGGGAGTAAAGAAGGAGGGAATACAGAAGAATAGTGATTCAAGAGAGAGGTGTGGAGTGTGATGAATGGACTGAAAAGAAGAAAAGAACATAAGAACATAAGAACGTTGGGAGTCTGCAAGAGGCCGGTTGGCCTATGCAAGGCAGTTCCTGTACACTCAACCCCACCTTACCTCACCATCCATGGCTTTACCTAACCTCTTCTTGAATGTATCTATGATATTGGCACCCACAATATGGTTCCCAAGCCTGTTCCATTCGTCCACCACTCTATTGGTGAACCAATTCATGCCTTTGTCTTTGTTGAATCTGAATTTGTCTAATTTAAAACCATTGCCACGCGTCCTACCTGGCTCTTTTACTCTCAAAATCTTATTGACATCCCCTTTATTAAAGCCCTTCATCCATTTAAAACTTCGATCAAGTCTCCTCGCAACCTTCGCCTTTCTAGAGAGTGTAGATTTAGATGCTTCAGCCTGTCTCCATAAGGCAAGTTTCTCACCCCTGAATCATCTTTGTCATCCTCCTCTTTACAGATTCTAACATCTTGATATCCATTCTATAGTGGGGGACCAGAACTGAACTGCATAATCGAGATGAGGTCTAACTAGTGCTAAGTAAAGTTTGAGGATGACTTCAGCGCTCCTCCTTTCCTTGAGACGAAACTCAGTACTCTGTTGGCCCGATTTTTAGCCTGAATGCATTGAGCCCTAGGACGGAGGTCAGCGCTCACTAGGACTCCTAAGTCTTTCTCACGCCCAGACCTGCTTAGAGGAGTGTCATTTAAGGAGCAATTGTGTGAGGGGTTACTCCTACCTACGCTCAAAATGCTACACCTCCCGACATTGAGTTCCATCTGCCACTTCCCCGCCCAATCATTTAGTCTGTCAAGCTCATCCTGGAGAACGCTAGCGTCCCTGTCTGATTGGATTACTTTACCGATCTTGGTATCATCTGCGATCTTAGTGACATCACTACTAACTCCTGTGTCCAAGTCATTGATGTAGATAATAAAAAGCAGAGGACCCAGCACCGACCCTTGAGGGACTCCACTCGTAACACTGCCCCATTCAGATTTTTTACCACTGATTTGCACTCTCTGCTTCCTACCACTAAGCAACGCCCTGATCCAGTTCAAAACTTTCCCATCTACGCCGTGAGCCTGTAATTTTAGTAATAGCCGGTGATGAGGGACTTTGTCGAACGGTTTACTGAAATCTAGATATAATATGTCATAGTTTTCATCTCGGTCAACCGCCTCGATTACTTTAGTATAGAAGGACAACTGGTTAGTAAGGCAAGACCTACCCTTTGTGAACCCATGCTGTGAATCATGAATTAAATTATGCTTTTATAGATGGTCCCGAATGCTCCCGGCTATAATTGACTCCAACATCTTTCCTACAACTGATGTTAAGCTAATTGGGCGATAATTTGAGGTGGCTGACTTGTCTCCATTTTTTAAAATCGCCGTCACATTAGCTACTTTCCATTGATTGGGCACATACCCAGAGTTTACCGACATCTTAAAGATATCGGTAAGAGGGCCACTAAGGACTTCCTTGCACTCCTTCGGAATCCTTGGGAATACTTCGTCTGGGCCCGGCGATTTGTTTTTCTTCAACCTACCAATCTCATCCTGGACTACTTGCCTAGTGATGATCACATCCCTCAACTTGTCGTTCTCTTCGCCCTCATAAGAAAGAGAAGTGGGAAGAAGGGGAAGAGAGAAGAGTTAGAAGGGGATTGGTGAGGGGAGGGAAGAGGGGAAACATAAAGAGAGAATGAGAGAGGAAAAGAAGCGAAATGGAAGGATGGAGAGGAGCAAAAGGAAGCAAGGAGGAGGAGGAGGAAAAATAAGAAAAGGAAAAAAGATGCAAAGTTAATTAAATGAGTATATAATGATGATGAACACGGAGAAAAGGAAAGAAAAGGAAGAGATGAAGGAATAGGAGATTAGGAGGAGGAGGAGAAGAGGGAGCTTAAGTGGAATTTGCCTGAAGGAAAGTAGAGAGATGTGGAGAGAATGGGAGGAAGGGAGACGAGATGAAAGAAGGAAAGATGGAGGAGGAGATGGAGAGATATGTCAGGCGGATGGAATGAGATTGTGATGGCATAGAGAGAGAGAGAGAGAGAGAGAGAGAGAGAGAGAGAGAGAGAGAGAGAGAGAGAGAGAGAGAGAGAGAGAGAGAGAGAGAGAGAGAGAGAGAGAGAAATTATACAAAACAAACAAGTCAGGAAACACACACACACACACACACACACACACACACACACACACACACACACACACACACACACACACACACACACACACACACACACACACACACACACACATCAACAACAGTAACAACAAACACAACCTGGCAGTCCATAAAGAAAGAAACTCCGACAAACAAACAAACAGGAACACAAACACACGAATAAAAGACAAACAGGAAAGCCAATAAAAGTGGTGAAGGCAGGTAAACAGGTGTGTGTGTGTGTGTGTGTGTGTGTGTGTGTGTGTGCCAAACAAGACACATCAGCTGGTCGTTTCCTTGTTCCGAACCTGAAATTTCCCTCGTGAAATGTCTCCATTCCTTTATTATAATGCTCCGCCGCCTCACACACTGGCTCTCTTACTGCTTCTCTGGCTGCCTGCATGTTTGTATGTTTGTATGTATTCATGTATGTGTATGTATGTATTTATGTATGTATGCATGTATGTTTTTTCTGCATTTCTGTCATTGTACCTCCATGCCTATCTGTCTGTAGGTTTGTATATAAATGTACAGTCGCGGACACAAATGAAGACGCAGGTTTCAAGAAATTTCGTTCCCAGGCACTATGGAGTTTTCCCTTTTAATCTAAGTCACAAGCAGTAAATTTGTAAAATAGCTACCTAGAACATTTGTTTATAAAGAAAGGAGCGTAACGTTACTTCGTTGCGGATAAAATTGGCATATAGTTAATTTGGCTTTGCTTTCTGGCAACTACCAGTGGCAGACCTTTGCACTATTTATGTCATTATGAAACCAAACTCTTTTCATGAAACAGTAATTCAATAATCAACGTTAGTACTTGCTCATGATTTTAACTCGTAGCATAAAATGATACCATTAATATGTGGGAGAAAAATGGACGAAGATTTATGAAATATCGTTTAGTGTGGGGAGAACACCTTGCGATGATAGACTACACACAGCCTTAACAAAAAGTTATTATTAGCCTTATATTTTAACACACACACACACACACACACACACACACACACACACACAGTGGTTAGAGCGTCTGCCTTACAACCAGAAGGACCGAGGTTCGATTTCCCGACCGGGTGAAGATAAGTTGGGTTTATCTTCTTTCACGTGTAGCCCCTGTTCACCTAGCAGTGAGTAGGTATACGTTGTCGCAGTGTGTTGTGTGTGAGTGGTCTCAGCCCTACCCAAAGATCGGTCACTGAGCTCCATGCTCCTTCCGTAGGGGAACGACTGGCTGTCTCGAGAGAGACCCGCAGCAGACCAAAAAGTTATTATTACACTATATATATATATATATATATATATATATATATATATATATATATATATATATATATATATATATATATATATATATATATATATATAAACAGTTTGCTTTTCTCAGTATATATTTTTTTTATTCTCTTAGGTTTTCCTTTTCTTTTTGTTTTCCAAAAGTCAAACTCTCTTCTTTTTACCCTGGAGGAGGAGGAGGAGGAGGAGGAGGAGAAAGAGGAGGAGGAGGAGGAGGAGGAGGAAAACAGAGCGGTGGAGGAGATACACATTAGGCGTTTTCAGTAGTGTCACCGACGAGTCAAACGGAAACATACAAAAGCAAACGAGATCAAACGTGCTCCGGGCTATGTTTGCCCAAAAGGCAAACGCCAGCAACCGCTTTTCATCGGCCAATCAGAGAGTAGTAACCACAGCACCACAGCAGTCAAGTTCCCGTAGGAATGTATTTTGAAGAATAAAATAGAGAATATAATGCTCTTTGAGACCCAGAAAGTTGGTGCTGTATAAAGAAATATTTATTTTCTTGTCATTTCACATTAAAAAGAACCTGAAAGTGACATAAGGCAAGGGAAAGAAGAGAAGATGCTGCGTTTTCTGATGACATTTTGCATCTTTTTGAACGCTTGGCAGCGTTGTCCGACTTTATTTCGTGGCTGTGACTTTAATCCCGGGGCAGAGCTGTTTTATTCGTATGTTGATGCGTTTCTTCCATCATCTCAACATAATCATCATGTGCGAGCGAGGAAATATATATTTTTGCAATATTATAGTTGGCATCAAGCTAAAACAAGGAGAAAATTAGTTGGCTCAGAACGCATACATACGAACTGTAAACATAACTCTTGCCACGGAGAAATCATCTGCCGCTGGATGAGGGGCATATACAAAGGATTAAGCACAGGTGATCTGTAGTCATCCTCTAGGAACAAATCGTCGAATTCCTCCATCTTCCTACCTCCGACAGTGTGAACTCTGAGTACTTGGGTCTGAAGAGTGATGTACACGAGTTATACCCGGGCGGTGGCGCCTGTCGTCTGGAAGCGGTGCTGTAATTCGTTTTCAGTAGAAACGCTGTGTTGTATGCTATCGTTTGACTTGTCTGTGACACTACTGAAAACGCTTAATCCTCAATGTCAGGGTGCGGGGGGAGAGAGAGAGAGAGAGAGAGAGAGAGAGAGAGAGAGAGAGAGAGAGAGAGAGAGAGAGAGAGAGAGAGAGAGAGAGAGAGAGAGAGAGAGAGAGAGAGAGAGAGAGAGAGAGATTGGTCCGGTAACTGTTTCGTGTTTGGTTTCGAAAATCGAGTTTGCGATTTGTGCGTCGATGTAATTCGCTAATTTGATCGATTTTTTTTTCTTTGACGTCATCCTCGTCTTCTTGCTTTATTTGTTTTGCTGTTGTTGTTGTTGTTGTTGCTGCTGTTCAAGCTCTGCGGCATTTTCGTTTTCGTTGTTTGCATTGTTTTCATACTCGTGATTGATATTTTCTCGTTAGTTTGTTTGCTTTAGTGTTTTCGCAAGTGGAAAATTCGACTTTATGATTTTTTTCTACTTCTATGGAGTCATATTTTTAAACGTCTACTTATTTTCTTTTTTTATGCTTCTTTCCCTTGTTTCTCTAAAATTCGCATTGCTCTGTATTCTAGTTTGTTTATAAAATTTACTCCATCTGATTTTTACGCAATTTTTCTTATCATACTTTTCTCTTAAAACATGAATATAATTTGCTAATTTTTTTACGCTTATGTTATCATTTTCATGTAAAGAGAGACAGAGAAGAGAGGATGGGAGAGGACGAAAGAGGGGAGCAGAGGAGAGGAGACAAGCCGAGAGGCGAGGAGAGGAGACAAGTAGAGGAGAGGAGAGGAGAGGAGGAAGGCAGAGGAAGGGAAAGTTAACGCAAAGGAGCTATGTAAATTTGACTAAGAGGGAGGGAAGGAGGGAGGGATGGAGAGAGGACAGGAGGGGAAAAGGGAGAGAGGAAGAAGGAGGAGGAGGGAGAGGAAGGACTGGAGGGAAGGGAGTTAAAGATTTATTGGTGATTTCATAATATAGACAGGTAAGAAGGGAGGGAAGGAAGGTAAGGTAAAGAGGAGGGGAGGAGGGAGGAAAGTGAAGAAGGGAAGTGAAGAGGTAGAATAGAATGAAAGAATGAAGGTAAAAAGGCGAAATGATAATAGTTAAGAATGGAGAAAAGGTAAGGAGGGAAAAACGGACTATGTGAAGAAGGAAAGGAAAGCAAGGGAAAGAGAAAAATCAGAAGAAATAAGAGGGGAAGAAGGTAGGAAATAAAACAGGGGAGGAAAGGGTAAAGGAAGGGAAGGAAAGGAGATAAATGATGTATAATAGGAAAGGAGGGAGATGGGAAAGAAAAAGAAGAAGAAAGTAGATATAGGTGAGGAGAAGCAGGAGAAAATAAGAAGGCAGAGAGAGAGAGAGAGAGAGAGAGAGAGAGAAGACCGACACGTGGGTAGGTAAGGAAAGAACAGTTAGGTAAGAGAAAAACGGAAGCAGGAAGAAAGGAAAAGGAATGAATGAAAAGAAAGATGAAAAGACAAAGAGAAAGAGAGGAACAATTAGAACCTTCAGGTAGAGAGGGGTGGAAAACGAAAACAAGAAAGAGAGGGAGGGAGAAAAGGTAGAGTTGGAGGGAGGGAAAAAGGTAGATATAGAGGAATATTTTGAGGCGTCATGTAGTGAGGAAGCAAAGGAAAGGAAAGGAGGAAGGGGTAGCATTGAGAAGAGAAACGTAGATGGGAAATAAATAAAAAGATAGGTGTCAGGAAGGAGGAAAGGGAAAAAAAAAGGAATGACGGAGGGAGAGAAAATAAGATAATTAGAATGGGAGGGAGGTAAGAGAGACTTTAGACGTAAGGAAGAAGTTAAAGAAAAAAGGAAGGGCGAATCAAAGAGAGAAAGGTAAGTAAGAACGGAGGGAAGTAGAAGAAATTACGGGGGTGAGGAGGCAGGGAAGGAAAGGAAGAAGAGGTCAACGACGGGAAGGGAAGTAAGTAGAAAAGGGTGGTAGGTAAAACTAGGCATGAAAAATGGAGGAAAAAATGTCGGAAGAGGAAAGCTGAAAAGGAGAGAGGTAAGGTGAATGAAGAAAAAGCGTCAGGTAAGAAGAGAGAGTGGGGGAGAGGGAAGAGGAGGAGGAGGAGGAGGCACGTAGCGCTAAGGGAGAAGGAGGCGGATGATAGGAGACTGATTTTGATCTATGAAGAAGGGAGGACAGAACTTTTGGGAGGGAAGAGGATTAGGAGGAGGAGGAGGAGGAGGAGGAGGAGGAGGAGTTAAGGTCTTACCGAAACATGGGGAGAATTTTTGACCATTATTACAGGTGAGAGAGAGAGAGAGAGAGAGAGAGAGAGAGAGAGAGAGAGTAATATCTTCAGAACTTTACTTCTATTCACATCCTCTTACAAAGTTACCTCCATGCTGCGGCTTATCATAGTTATTGGATTTTCTCTCTCTCTCTCTCTCTCTCTCTCTCTCTCTCTCTCTCTCTCTCTCTCTCTCTCTCTCTCTCTCTCTCTCTCTCTCTCTCTCTCTCTCTGTCTCTCTCTCTCCCTCCCTCTTTTTACCTCACTGGATAAAACCTTTGTTATGCATAGCTTTTAAAGAAGAAGGCTTTTCGTGTGTGTGTGTGTGTGTGTGTGTGTGTGTGTGTGTGTGTGTGTGTGTGTGTGTAGGTGGTGAATGCTCAACAGACCACAACCTTATACGCACCAAACTACAGATAACCATACGTCCACAAATGAGACGTCAATCATCATCCAAGAAACTGAACTGCAATATGTTAAAGGACGTAGAAACAGCTAACACCTTCCGCAGAACTCTCTCAGAAAAGTTTTCTCAAAGTCCACCGATTGACCCAGACAACAATGCAATAAACATAGATGCAGAGTGGCTGAATATCAAGACCGTGCTTCAGAGCACTGCAGAGGAAGTGCTAGGCCTCTCCACTCGCCGCCATAAAGACTGGTTTGATGAGAATGCCAAGGGGATACATGAGCTTCTTGCAATGAAGAATAGAGTACACAACAACTGGTTGGCTCATCCTAGCTCCATAACACTAAAAAATGAGTTTCATAATCTTCGAAGAGAAGTACAACAAAAAATGCGTGACATGGAAAACAAGTGGTGGACTGACTTTGCAAGGGAACTGCAAAGACTGTCTGACTCCAATGACCAACATGGGTTATATAAGTCCATTAAAACCATATATTGACCAACGAAGCGCAACAATGCACCTGTTTGATCAGCTGAAGGAGAGCTCTTAAAAGACAGAGCAGCAATCAGGGAAAGATGGGCACAGCACTTCAATACCTTACTGAACCAGAGAAACCCTGTGGAGCCGAACATCCTTGATAACATCCCAAATGCTCCTCAGGCAGTAAATCTCGATGAGCAACCAAGATTTGACGAAACTGTTCAGGCCATCCGGTCCCTGAAATCCCTGACGGAATTCCATCTGAACTTATAAAAGAAGGTGGCCAGCCTCTCTACCAGCACCTTCACAACCTGATACAGACTATTTGGAACAAAGAACAGATTCCAGCGGAATGGCTTACTTCAGATATTGTGACCATCTACAAGAAAAAAGGGGACCGCTCTGACTGTAACAACAGCAGAGGCATCTCCCTCCTCTCAACCGCTAGCAAAGTACTGGCCAAGATAATGCTCTCCAGACTGACAAAACATCTGACCGAGTCAACACTCCCTGAAACACAATGTGGATTCCGGAAAGAAAGAAGCACCTGTGATATGATCTTTGTTGCACGCCAAATACAAGAGAAATGCCACGAACAGAACCGTGAGCTGTACATTGCATTTATCGATCTTGCAAAACCATTTGATACTGTCAACAGAGAGCTTCTGTGGTGTTCTGTGGTGTTCCAGACAAATTCCTTACCATTCTGAAGAGCCTCCATGACAACATGAGTCCTTGTGTGTCTATTGGTGGAGACAGGTCCAAACCCTTCAACGTGGAAGTGGGAGTAAAACAGGGATGTGTATTGGCCCCTGTCATTTTCAACATCTATCTTACTACAGTCACCCTCTTAAGTCACCAGCAAATAAGCCCTGATGATGGAGTTAAGATCCAATTCCGTCTCGATGGCAACTTGTT